>NW_007253944.1:101258-171339 GCF_000164805.1 Carlito syrichta
ACTCACCTCAGCCTCCCAAAGGTGCAGGATTACAGGCTGAGCCACCGAGCCTGGCTAGGTTTTTAATTTTAATAAGTCAGTCTTCCTGACTGTCCCCAGGAATGTGTCCACTGATAGCAGAGGGTAAAGGAGACTCTTCTAGATTTCTGTTCAAGGGTATGGATCAAAGGAATCTACAAGTGGGCCATTGTTACTTTATCTGGTCACCATCCAGGTTATATGCCTGAACTCCTTTCAGAAGTTCTAAGAGTAGGGACGAGGGGCTGTTACTTAATTGCATTCTCTTTATAGTTTATAAAGTCCTGAGTTATCTGGTTCATGCCTGTGTTTTCAGCCTTCTATTATATTCCTAGTTACTACTAAGATCCCGACACACTGTATTTATTCTGTTCTTAAAAGAGTAAGAAAAGAGTAAACTTTTCCCCTCTATAATTCTTTCTCATTTGGACTTTTTTGGGAAAACTCTTAGGTCTTCTCATGGTTCCTTCTTATTCTACAAGTTTCTGCTTAAATATCACCTCTACAGGATGTGTTTTCTGACCAACTGTCTAAAGTAATCATCCTATTGCTTTATCACATTATCTTCTTTTTTCCTTTCTAGTGCTTATCATAACTTGTAATTATTGTTGACCTAATGGTGCTTTTGTTTATCATCTGTCTAGAATATACATTTCATGTCAGTAATAACTTTGTTTATTCACCTTAATACTTCAAAGATCTGGAACAGAACCTCGGTAAGAAGTATTTGCTGAAATAAAGAACAGAAAAAACATGTCTTTACATTGCCTCTGCAATGTGCTAGGTGAGAAACAGGAACTCTGGTCACTCCTGCAGTTGGGGAGCTGCCTCCTGCTTGGCTAAGAAATCTGACTACACATTCAGTCCACAAAGGAGACTCAACCACCCCACAAAGGAGACACCACCTCCCCTTGGCAAATGGTATTGTGCGGATCACCCTCAGCCCCTGGGGCTGTTTCTTCTCCATGAAAGGGAAAGTTAGAGAACATAGATTCCCTCACTGTGGAGGGACATGAGTGATTTCCTCCTTCTCTTTCTTTCTCTCTTCCACAAATATTTCTTGTACTAGAACTTCCAGTACCTGGTCCACAGTTTTTTAACCATTAATAAGGCAGACACAATGCCTGGTCCTCCTGTGCTTATAGACTAGCAGAGCTGACAGACAAGAAGCAATTACAGTTCAGTGAGAGAGGTGCTCTGAGAGCAGCTGGGCTTAGAAGGGTGTTCTCCTCCTCACCTGGATTCACACCAGATAAAAAAGAGGGTGAGAAGCTTGCAGGGCTCACAAAGGCCCCAAATAATCAGAGAATGTGTAATGTTTCACCAGGCAGCCGTCATGCCGGGTCTTCAATTACAAGTAATTGACTTAACACCTACTGACTTATATCTGCTGTCTCCACTTATTTATTTTACTTGTCTAGCACCTGGAGGAAATTTCAATAGAGCACCTGGGCCTGGAATCAAGGGACTAGGGTTCAGATGGTCACTTTGATAGTGTGCCAGCCTCCAGACTGTGTTTCTCTTCCCAGACTTCTGGCAGTGGGGGCTCAGCAACCCACCTGAAAACCCAGATTATCAGGCAACTCTTATGTATGCCAGAGTTTTTTTTAAAAAAGCTCATTAGACTTAAGACAACATGATTTAGGAATTATGCCTTTCATGTTTACTGTTTATTCCCAATGAGCCTGTTACATAGTAGGTATTCAATAAGTACCTATTGAGTGTTAAATAAACTGTTGAGAGACAATCAATGAGACTAAACATGTCATTTTTTTCTTATGTATAAAGTGAGGACAATAATAGATGTCTTAAAAGGTTTTTAAGAATATGAATAAAATAACACTGGAGGGGTCATGCATTATAATGCCTGGCTCATGCAACCTTTATTAAGTCAAGGTTAGTTAAATCTGGATCTATATGAGGAGTTAAGATTAGACACTTTGGTGTATACTGTGATTCATGCAGATTCTGACTTTTCTATTTGTGCTTTCCTGGCTGCACAGGCTGGAGAGTAAAAACTCATACCCCTAGGTGGGTCATTTACAACTAGGTTGCATGTTTCAGTTCCAGTGCCTGGTCCAGTACGTGATACCCTTGATAGAGACTTAACTTAGGAGTTAAGTAAGTAGAGAGGTAGATCTAGCATCCCATAGTAGCAGACACAGCATGGTTCTAGAGCTGGCAGACACAGTAGCACCTTCCTTGTGACTTCCTGTGTGAGTGAGTCAGGAGCAGTAATGCCTTTGGCTAACTGCTTTTACTGAGTGACTTTGGGATTATTTCTAGAATTGAAGTCCTGGTCAGTCTTTTCTTCAGCACTCTCGCCACACAAAATAATTCTCTGAGGCACTCAATACACTATGTGTTTGCTATTTTACGGCTGCCAGAACAATTGCCACAAATCATATGACTCAAAACAACAAATATTTCTTCTCTCACAATTCTATATGTTAGAAGTTTGAAGTCAAGTTGTCAGGAGGGCCATGCTTCCTTCGAAGTCTCTAGCAAAAATCTTTTCTTGCTACTTCCTAGCTTTTGGTGGTTTCCAGAAATCTGTGACTTATCACTGCATCACTCCAAGCTTTGCCTCTGTTGTCAAATGGTTTTCTTCCCTATGTGTGTCTCTGTGTCTTCACATGGTCTTCTTATAAGGACACCAGTCACCGGATGCAGGGCCTACTCCAATACAGTATCACCTTTAAAAAGCCCAAATATTTGTAAAGATCTTACTTCCAAATAAAGTCACACTCTGAGGTTCTGAACATGGATTTTGGAGGAACATTACTCAACGCAGTACTCAGTGTCTTAATTTCATATTACTCAAACATGTAGAGTAGATTCTGTTCTCTGAAACTGCACACGGCTGATTTGGATGACCTCTGAGGCTCCCAGTCATCTGTGACATTGTAGAATTCTCCACGTAATGTGAGGCATTTGACCTTTGCTGTGGTTGACAACTTCAGGTTTAGGCACCAGCAACAATGTAGAAACATCACTGATGGAGGGTGTCACTTATTTACAGTCATCTCTAATCACACACTTCTGCATAGAAAAAGTAGCAGCCCTCCTTGTCTTTCATGGAAACCTATAGGGCCATTTATTCAGGCTTACTTGTCACTTTCTTTGAACTTTCTTCCTAATCCTCCTTATGAACAATGGAGGCCCTCTGCTTTGGTAGACTAAGTCTTTTCACACACAAACAGTCCTTCACTGTTGATTCTAACCTCAGCAAGATAAACTTGCCTGAATAATTAATAAAAAAAGTTAGGTTCATAGGGAGCATTTTATTATAAAATTAATGAAGTGATTAGAACTAGTAGGTGATCACCAGGAAAGGGTTAAGAAGGAAGCTAGAAATTCATTTTTAAGCCATGGTACCAGCTTTAGTTACCATTGCTAATACTTAGAATGTGCCAGGCAATATATATATGTGTGTATGTATGTTAACACACACACGTACTCAGAATTTTATATATAATCCAAATTTTCTATATATTTCTGTATTGCTTTTCCATTGATGCCATAACAAATTCCCAGTTTGGTGGCTTAAAACATACTCATTTACTGTCCCATAGTTCTGTAGCTGAAAAGTCTGAGCATAGTGTTGCTTAACTGGATCCTCTGCTCAGAGGTTCATAAGCAAAAATCAAGCTGTTGGTTGGACTCTGGGGAAGACTCCCTTTCCAAACTCCTGTAAGTTGCTGGCAGAATTCAGTTCTCTGTGGTTGTAGGATTGAGGTCACCATTTCCTTGACTTGTGCCTTCCTTCATCTTTAAGCCAATGATGTTGCATCAAATCCCCCTAGTGCCTTGAAGCCTCTGACATCCCTTTCAGCTATGAATTGGAGAGAGATCTCTGCTTTTCAGGGTTCATGTAATTACATTAGGTTCTCTCAGGTATGTCAAAGTAATCCCCATCTCTTAAAATCAGTTTATTAGTAGACTTAACCACATCTGCAAAGTGCCTCTTTGCTGTGTCACATAACATATTCATCGGCATAACACCTGGAGATGAAGGTCATAGGGGCCAAGATTCTGCCTACAGCAGTACATACTGTGGGGGAAAAAAACCCAAAATGAAAAAAAAAAAAATCAAATCTAAGAAAAACTGAAGCAAAATATTTTCCCCTGGGATACACAGCTGGCAAAGGCAGAACTGAATTTCATTCTTTCTTTCCACAAATGCACAGTGAGTGCACACTGTCTACCAGGCACTATTCCAACTGCAGAGAGTATAATGGTGAATTAAATAGAAAAAAATCCTTGTCCTCATGGAGTTTATATTCTAGAGAAATTCATTTGATGCCTACTTATACTCTCCTACCTCTATGCTTTGTAGCCTGTCTCATGAAATTTCTCAGCTTTTTATAGCCCCAAGCTCAGTACTACTCTTCTTCTTGGATCACTGGTGCTTAGAATTAAGACATATTAGGAACCAGACTCACTTTCCATGAGGCAGACCAACTCTAGGCATGCTTACAGGCTGCCAGTTATAACTATATCCCACTCCAGGATGGATTCAGTTCAAAGGACTGATTTCCACTTATCCCATCCTACCTGCTATCTCAGACTTCCTGTAGTAGATGCTATCCTTCCTAGCTCCTATTGGCCCTTCTCCTGAAGACTAGATCTTTCCTTTGTATCCTGCCCATCCTCTCCCAAGTACTATCTACATGTGCGCACATAGCAGTGAGGGGCTATCATCTCAGAGCCGTGCACTCCTCTCTCCACTCTGCCATATCATCCCCAGAAGGGATGTTCTTGACCCCTACTCTGCCTGATGGACCAGACCATGCTTATATCTCCTTCTTCCCTGACTCATACACCTCATATAGCACTGCCTCTAATACCAGTTGAGATAACTGATGCTGACAAGGTAGCCAGAGGTCCAGGCACAGCCTTTGATAGAATAGCTTCTATTTCTTCCAACTCAGGCCTCAGGGACAATTGAGTGTTGCTCAAGCCCATTCTCATTATGACAGGTACTTTAAGGGGATTGGCTTTGCAGAGGCATGGGTCTGAAAACCAATGAAGGATGCTAAGTAAGCAAGCTTGTTTAGCTCACACAAAACATGGCTAAAAAAAAAAAAGAAGAAGAAAGAAAGAAAGAAAAAGAAAAAGAAAGAAGAGAGAGAGAAGAAAATTAAAATGTGGGAGTTTGGAACAGAATCCAGTTCTATTTTTCCATTATTTAGAAGTGGCCAGTTTTGATAGTTTACTTAATGATTTATTCAATTTTCACAAACAAAACCTCAGGAGCAGAAAGATTTTTTGTAAAAATAGAAATAATGAATCCTGTAAATTTTACCTTCTCAACATCTCTCTTATTGCTCCCTCACTTGTCCTTCCCCACTGTCACATCAGCATATCTGAAACCCACTGTGCAGAATAAAATGCAAAATGTTACCCAATTGTATCCTGAATTGACCTCATTTCTTCTCTCCTCAGATTTTTCTCTATTTGGTCAGCAGTATTTATGATGTGAGGGCAAAATGGTATCACAGAAAACAAACAAGAGTTGAGTAATTAAATCTGCAGAGAACATGAGTCAAATGATTGGCTTTTGATGATCAAAAGTCAAGTTTCTTGTACAAGTAATAATATGTGGTCACTCTGGTTTTTCCTACTCCCACACTTCTGCCCTTTTCTGTCTAGATAAAGCTTCGAAAGACTGAGAGAAGCAAAATGCTAAGAAGAAACTAGGAAGGTGTAGACACAGTAGAAAACTGTGAATGATCCTCAATAAAAGTACTAATTTGATTGAGATCTGAGGTGGAAGTGACCTGTGAGTCTCCCAGTCATTGGAGAAATCAAGTGATGGGGCTAGGACGAGTGTCTAGACTAGTGGGTCTGAAGTAGGCTGATCAAATTTCTCGCATGTCTGGATAGACAAAGGAGCAGTCAGTGCTTTCCAAATATCTCAGAGGGTTGCAAGATTTGGATCTGGGACCTGTGATGATTTAAACAACTATAGTGCAACAGTCATCTGCAAGGATAATAAGCAGAGGGTACCTGCCAGAAATGTGAGCACCTAGTGATGCTGGTGGACATATAGGTCATGAGGAACGATGACCATTTGTCTCCTTTTGCCCCCTCTTGATCCTAAGTAAGTACTTCCAGGAACACAGACACTCTATCTGTGAAAGGTGAGAGAAAATCCTGTATCTTGATCTGAGTGCTCCAGAGAAACAGAACCAATAAGAGATTATATAAAGAGATTTATTTTAAGGAATTGGCCTATGTGGTTAGGGTCAGATAAATACAAGATCTGCTGTCAGCAAGCTGGAAACCTAGGAGCTATATCAACCTAGGTATAGTTGATATAGTTTCAGTCTGAGTCCAAAGACCTGAGAACCAGGAGCATCAATGGTGTAAGTTTCAGTTTGAGTCTGAGTTCAAAGGAGAAGATGGATGTTCCTCTTTGAAAACAATCTGATGGAGAGAAAAAATTCTTTTTCAGCCTTTTATTCTGTTCAGGCCTTCAGCAGATTGGATGAGGCCCACCCAAATTAGAAAGGACAATCTACTTTACTCAATCTTTGGATTCAAGCATTAATTTCATTCAAAACATCCTCACAGACACAACCAGAATAGTATTTGACCAAATATTTGGGCATCCCATGGCCAGGTCAAGTTGATACATAAAATTATCATAACCTGAATAGATTGAGAGTATACAATTGATAGAAAATAAGTTACCACCCCATGTGAAGGAGGTACTAAAAACAGAAATTGAGTGAAATTATTAAAAAACATAAGCTGCATTTCTTGTCTGTAGCCTGAGTTCACTTGGAACTTCTCTTCTATCCAGTAATGCTTTTGAATGAGTGAATGATCTGATAATCTCCTATTTTGGGGTACATTAAAGACATCATTAAGAAAGAAGTTAGAAGGTGAGAGAAGGAAGCACAGGAAGATTAATGTGTCTTGGAAAGAACACTGGGAACACAGGACTTAGTCTGAGTTCTGCCACTAAGCACCTATGTGATCTTGGCAAGTTGTTCAGTCTTTCTGAGGCTCAGTTTCAACAGTTTTATGGCTGACATACTAATACCTGTCTTATCTATCTCAGAGGCACTGGGAGCTTTAGAGTAGATAGAATAAGGTTTGATATGAAAGCACAAAAGGGATTATAAAAATGAGTGGTCAATTTTTTGTGTGTGGTTTCATAGGCATATGTGCCATGTCCACAGATGATCAGTTCTGTGAGATCATGAACCCTGGGTCTTGCATTTTCCTCTCAGTTCCAAAGACAGAGAGGATCATAGCCAGGGGCTCAACACTTACCTGCCCACTTGAATGCGCACGGCTGTGAGGGACTCTTGGATCTGAAAGGGGCTAATGATTCCCAAATTTCAGAAACGATATTGCCATTGCACAAGTAAGAAAATGACAAAACTAGTTTAGTAAAAGGAAGCAAAAGGGGAAAGACTCCCGGGGCCTTTGGGAAAAAGCCAGGTATAGAACATATGCTATGTATAGGGTCCTGTCCTGAGTGACCATGACAGAAAAAGTTGCATTAAGAATCCCAGACTTGCCATTTCCTGAGCAAATGAGTACCTGCAGTGTGCCAGGCAGTGTGCCTTTCCTATGTGAAGACAAGTAATTCTCACAACATCCCTGTGTTGAAGAGTTGTTATTCCTGTTCTGCAGGTAACAACTCCTGGAAGGGGATAGAGCCCAAATAACTTCCCAACAAATGCCTTGTAGAACTGGGGTTCAAGTCGGTGACTCTGTTCAAAGAATTTGCTTTTTCCATTATAATATATGGAGTAGGAATCTGGTTTATAATTGAGAATTTTGCACAAGCCACATTTATTTCTTAAAAAGAATAATAAAAAAGGGAGACATTCTGGTAGGTAAATTCCTTTAAATGGCACTCTTAGAAGTTATTGTGTTTTGGGGTACTAGTTCATTGTCAGGCTCTAGTTTTTAATTTCCATGAAAATTGCTTTCATTTATAACCAATTTGGCCCAACATACTTTTCTCTCTCTTTAGTGAATATTGCCAAATAGTTGCAGCAATCCCCCAGATATTTTGTGCTAACCAAGAACTTGGTAGTTCTTATCATTTTAAATGATTAAATTAAAATTTACCCCTGAAGGGTAAGGACTCTGAAAACATATCATTTTGTTGGTTTTGGGCACAGAAATGAGACTATATGGAAAGAAAGAGGTCAGATTAATATAATTGTCGTGACCCCCTCTGTCTCCATGGACTTGAGTACGGGGGTTTGGGCAGCATGCTGCCTGCCTGAAAAAGACTCCCTGCCTTTGGACAAGAAAATAGAATCAGGGCCTGGGGAAAGAAAGTAACACAAAAAGAGGAGGAAGAAAATGAGTTGTAGGAAAAGAGGGAAAGCTTATAATTATAACTTTAAATGTTTCAAACATTTTGAGAGCTGCACAATGTTTAAGGAATTATATGTTCCCTGAAATATAAGGTTCATGTGTCATTTCACATGAATATGTCATTCAATTTACAAGTATTTTGCTAACCTCTTGTCATTGCCAATAATGTTTTTTATTGTAGTGGTAGTTATGCATTACTTATTTTCTTTTTTCTGCTGATCATCCAAGATTAAGTATTTAGTTGAGCCAGTCAGTTAACCCACAAACATTTAAATAACACACATGATATATAAGATACTGTTTTGAGTGCTGAGGAGAGAAAGAGATGCCTTAAGAATCCCAACCTTATCCTTGGGGAACTACCAGTTCTGCAAAGGAACTAACTTATGCAAGGTAGATACATATAACCATAAAAAATGAGGGTGCTTTGGAGGAGAGGTTATTATTTGCGGCAATCTGGTAAACATCCTGCAGGAAGTGATACTGAAAAAACATTTACACTATTTCCAGCAAGATGGTGATGAAACAGGTCAAACTATGAGATTCTCTGTAAAAGTGGGTGTCCATAAAGACTGTGCAAGAGTGGGTGTGTGCTAGTGGGTGAGTGAAAGTCCATCTGAGAGGAGACTTGGGTTCATGCACCTGGGACTCTCCTCTGGAGGTGACTGCAAACCCCTCCCCCACTCTGAGATTGGAGCCCCCAGTGCACTGGATTGTCTGCTGTTCTTGGGGCTCTCCTGAGAAGAGGCAGCAGAAAGCAGCTGATCCTTACCACATGGTACCCAACCACACCAACACCTATGACAGCAGAGTGGTACTATCCCCAGGATATGTGGAGAGGGCAGGGGTAAGCTGCAAAGGAGCCCTGCCACCAGTGAGGAAATGCCAACCAGTGCCATTTTCTGTGTCCCAGGACCAGGGAGAGACCTACATAGATCCGCCCAACTCTACCCACCCTCCAAACTGGGATCTGGAGGTTATCTCCTCATCAAACTCAGAAAGACAGATGCTCCTCACCCATGCTGGAACAGGCACAGACACATCAGACCAGAGTGGGAGACTTGACAGCAGCAGCAGCAAGCTGGATAAATCCAGATCTGATCCACTCTCCTCCCACAGTAGTCCATGGGGCATCTGACCCACGCTGAGAACAACCCTATCAACCTGCACTGACAGCAGAGGGGAGAAGCTGGAGACCAGAGCTGAAAGGAAGTTGGAGTTACAGGAAAGACCTCAGAGTGAGTTTTGGTTTTTTGTTTGTGTGTTTGTTTTGCTTTTTTTTTTAGTTTATTTTCCTTTTCACCCTTTCTTTCTGTTTTCAATTACATTTTTATACCTGCTTTGTTTCTGTTATTTTAATGCTAGGTTTTTTAGACATCCTGTTTTTGTGTGGATATTTTTGAGAGTGAGTATATCGGTAGAGGCGATGATTGTCTGTATGTTTTTAAAAAATTTTTTCTGTCTTTGTTTGTATCTCTTTTCATCTGTTAGTTAGTACTCCTGTCTGTTTTCCCTCTTCTTCTTCTTCTCTCTCCACCTTCTTCTTGTCCTTCTCCTTCTTTTTGCTTTCAGGGGGCAAATCTATACCCCCATTTTGTGGACAGACTGTAAGGCATGGAAGTGGGTTCCAGGGAGCCCACAAACCTATCAGTGGATACACTGGGATCTGCAGATAGTTTCTGAATCTCAGCTCTCCCTCAATTAAATCTCAAAACTGCAAAAAGTACAGTCCCCATCCACAGTCCAGCTGGAGAATTGAACAAAGGCAGAGGATTTACATAAGGAAGGATAGGAGATTGAACAAGCAGAAGTAAATGCTACCCCCAACTCTGAACAACAGAATTAAAAAAGAGGTTAAAAAAGGGAGGGGGGAGAAAATTAACATAAATGAAGAAAAACCAAAAGAAGATGGGTCTCACACAGAACCCCTAGAGGTCAGCCACAGAGAATTCAGATTTTGAAATGCAAACAATGAAGAACCCCCAGAATGACCAGTCTCAAACCACAGACTCAGATATCAAGATATTAATAGAGAGGATAAATAGAAATGAGGAGAGACAAAGGGAAAGAATGAAGGAGTTGATAACTGAGGTAACAGCAATAAAGAATACAGTGAATGAAATAAATAACAAACTGATAAGCATGGAAAACAGAATTAACAAAGCAGAAGAAAGAATCTCAGAGCTTGAGGACCAAAATATGGAACAAACCCAAACTGTTAAAAACATAGAAAAGAAGCATAAAAAGACAGAACAAAACCTTCAAGAGATAAGTGATTATTTCAAGAGGCTGAACCTAACATTAATTGGAATTTCTGAGGCAGATAGAGAAACAAAGACTACCCAGGAACAAACATTCCATGAAATTATCCAAAACTACCCTCATCTCATCAGAGACACGACCATTCAAACATAAGAAATTCAGAGAATGCCTGCAAGACAACAAATGAGAAGACCAACTCCTAGACACATAGTAATTTGTCTACACAAAGTAAGTAAAAGAAAAAATCCTAAAGGCAGCAAGAGAGAAAGATCAGACTATCACCGGGGATGACCAATTAGGATAGCAGAAGACTTATCTACAGAAACACTTCAGACTGGGAGAACTTGAAGCCCAATCTTCAAAGTTTTCAAAGATAAACAATTTCAATCAATAATTACCTTCCCAGTTAAGTTAAACTTCATCAGTAATAGAGAATTAAAATCCATTGCAGGCATTCAATCCCTAAGAATTTATACTCCCTCAGACCAGCTCTACAAGAAACACTCAAGAAAGTATTAAACACAGAAGAAAGGGAAAAAAAAAAAGAAAAAAAAAAAAAGAATGACAATGCCTGTCACAAGAATACAAGAAAAAAGACTGAAAACACACATGAATCAAACCAAAAATCAAAAGAAAACCAACCAGCAATCAAACAGCAGCAGCACCTACAACAAACTCTATAAAAACCTCATGGCAGGGATAAGCTCTCACATCTCAATAATTAGCCTGAATGTGAATGGACTAAATACACCACTGAAAAGACAAAGAATGGCAAAATGTATAAAATATCATGAGGCACCAACATGCTGTCTCCAAGAGACTCATCACACCAGAAAGGACACTCACAGACTCAAAGTAAGAGAATGGAAAACAAAATTTTGGGTGAATGGAACACACAAAAAAGTAGCAGTTGCAATCTTAATATCAGAAAAAATACCCTTTCAGCTGTCAAAAATTTAAAAAGATACAGAAAGGCACTACATAATGATAGAAGGTTCAATCCACCAACAAGAAATATCCATCCTAAACATGTATGCACCCAACTTATGGCACAATCTTTCATAAAGCAGCTTCTAGGTAAACTCAAAAAAGATATTGACTCTAATACTATCATACCTGGGGACTTAAGTACCCCACTCACAACCCTACACAGATCATCAAGACAAAAAATTAACAAGGAGATTTGGAACCTCAACATGACGCTGGACCAAGTAGACTTAATTGATACCTACAAAGTATTCCACCCAACAATCACAATATACATTCTACTCATCACTGCATGGAATGTACTCTAAGATTGACCGCATCCTCGGCCATAAATGAAGCATAAACAAATTCCATAAGATTGAAATACTGCCATGCACTTTCTCAGACTACAGTGGAATAAAAATAAATAGCAACACCAACAAAGTTCCCCCCAAACCCACAATGACATGGACTCTAAATAGCATGATGCTAAACAATTCCTGGGTCAACACGGAAATCAAAACATATTAGAAGATACCTAGAAACAAATGAAAATGAAGAAACAGCTTACAAAAATCTCTGGGATGTCATAGAAGCAGTACTAAGAGGGGAATTCATATCTCTACAAACACACGAAGAAAATGGAAAGATCACAAGTTAACAGCCTAAAAAGTCACCTAAGAAAAATGGAAAAGCAAGACCACCCATATCCTAACTTCAGCAGAAGAATCCAGATCACCAAAATAAAAGTCCAAATTAGGAACATAGACAACAAAAATATAATACAAAAAATCCATGGAACAAAATGTTGGTTCTTTGAAATGATAAACAAGATTGATGGACCCCTAGCTAGACTGACCAAGAAAAAGAGAGAAAAAGTCTAAATAAACATCAAGTTTATTTAAAATGCAAAACATCAAGTCACAACTGATCCAGAAGAAATACAAAAGATTATCAAAGACAACTATGTACACTTTTATGGAAACAAATTTGAAAGCCTAAAGGAAATGGAAGACTTTCTGATATCACATCACCTTCTGAGGTTGAAACAAGAAGAAATTGAGACACTAAATAGACCAAAAGCAATCCAGGAAATTGAAAATGTCATAAGAAAACTACCTACAATAAAAGCCCTGGACCAGATGGGTTTCAGCAGAATTCTACAAAACAAGAAGGAGCTGATACCAATCTTATTGAAAATATTCCAGGCAATTGAGAAAGATGGAACTCTCCCCAAATCATTTTATGAAGCTAATGTCACATGGATACCCAAACCAGGTGAAGATCCAACAAAGAAAGAGAACTACACGCCAAAATCCTTGATGAACATAGATGCTAAAATTCTCAACAAAATCCTAGCAAATTGGATCCAACAACACATCTCAAAAATCATCCACCATGACCAAGTAGGCTTTATCTCCGGGATGCAGGGCTGGTTCAACATTTGTAAGACCATAAACGTAATTAAATTCATCAACAGATGTAAAAACAAAACCCACATGATTATATCATTAGATAAGGAAAAAGATTTTGATAAAATGCAGCACCCTTATTGATAAAAACCCTTGAACATCTAGGCATAGATGAAACATAAGTCAAAATAGTAAGAGTCATCTACGAGAAACCCACAGCCATCATACTGCTAAACAGACAGAAATTGGAACCATTTCCCCTGGAAACCAGAACAAGAGAGGAATGCCCACTCTCACCCCTCCTTTTTAACATAGTTTTGGAAGTCCTGGCTAGAGCAATCAGACAAGAGAAGGAGAAAGGGGGTATCCAACTAGTAAAAGAGGAAGTCAAGTGTATCCCTCTTTGCAGATGACATGATTTTATACCTCAAAACCCCAAGAGAATCTGTCAAAAACCTCCTTGCACTGATAAAGGACTTTGGCAAAGTCTCAGGGTATTAAAATACAGTCACATTGCAAAAGACAGTCACATTGCTATGTATCAACAATAAACAAATAGAAACCCAAATAAAAAGCACAATCCCATTCACAAGACACACACACACACACACACACACACACACACACACACACACACACACACACACACACACAAATGAAATACCTTGGCATCTTCCTAACCAGAGACATGAAAGACCTTTACAATGAAAACTACAAAACACTGCTTAAAGTAATCAAAGATGACACAAACAAATTGAAAAATATTTCATGCTCAGGAATTGGAAGAATCAACATTGTTACAATGTCCGTTCTACCCAAGGCAATCTACAGATTTAACGCAATACCCATGAAATTACCAGCAGCATTTTTCTCAGACCTGGAAACGACAATACAGGAATTCATATGGAAACATAAACGACCACAAATAGCCAAAACAATCCTTAACAACAAAACAAAACAAAATAAAAAAACAAAGCGGGAAGTATCACATTCCCAGACTTTAAGCTTTATTATAAAGTTGCAATGATCAAAACAGCCTGATATTGGTACAAGAACAGGCATATAGACCAATGGAACAGGATAGAGATTCCTGAAGCACAATCTCAATTTCTCAACCAACTTATCTTTGACAAAGCCTCCACTTACAATCACTGGGGAGAGGAGAACATATTCAGCAAATGGTGCTGGGAAAATTGACTGACCATATGCAGAAGATTAAAACAAGACCCCTACCTATCACTATATACAAAAATCAACTCTAAATGGATCAAAGACCTAAATGTAAAACCTCAAACTATTAGAACCTCAGAAAATGTAGGAGACACCCTTATGGAAATTGGAATTGGCAACCAATTCCTGATCCAAACCCCTAGTACCCATGCCATAAAAGATAAAATAGACAAGTGAGAACTCATCAAACTGACAAGCTTCTACAAAACCAAAGAAACCATCAAGAGAGCAGGGAGACAGCCCACAGATTGGGAAAAAATATTTGCCAACTGTCTGTCTGACAAAGGATCTATAAAAAACTCATACATGGTGATAAGAAAAGAAAAACAACCCCATTACAAAGTGGGCAAAAGATATGAATAGATACTTCTCAAAAGAAGATGTATGAGCAGCCAACAGATACATGAAAAATGCTCAGCCTCACGGGCCATCAGAGAAATGCAAATTAAAACTGTGTTGAGATACCACCTAACTCCAGTCAGGATGACCATCATCAATAACTCAAAAAACAACAGATGCTGGAGAGGATGTGGAGAAAAGGGAACATTTCTACACTGTTGGTGGTCTTATAAACTTCTGTGGAAAACCATTTGGTGATTCCTAAAAGATCTAAAAATTGACTTTTCATACAACTCCACAGTCGCCCTACTGGGAATATACCCAGAGGAACTCAAGTCACTCTATGAAAAAGATATCTGCACCCATATGTTTATTCCAGCATTGTTCACAAGAGCAAAAACATGAAATCAACAGTGCAGCCCATCAAAAAAAGATTGGATTAAAAAAATATGATACATATACATTGCACAGCCATAAAGAAGGACAAAATTATGAACTTTGCAGCACCTTGGATGAACTTAGAATATATAACACTGAGTGATCTATCACAAAAGCCAAGAACTGAGTATCACATGTTCTCACTCATAAGTGGATCTTGAACTATTATCGTTAATTCTATAAGAAAAGGATCGGCAGTAGTGGGAATCTGCCAGGGGAGGGAAGGCACACCTCAGCAACAAGGATACCTGCATAATGAACATTTGTATACCTGTATTCCACATCTTTAAAATAAAAAATTTCCAGAAAACCCCCCAAAACACACACATATGTGAACATTAGCAGGGGGTTACCTTTTGGGAAAGGAAATTGTGGATCAGGAGAATGAAGGGCATGTGTGAGAACCTATTATTTTGGTGACTGGAGTAAAAGGTGATTGAAAACAGTAGTCAGAGGTGAACAAGGAAAGGCTGGCTGGGGTCAGATTGCAGAATGTTTTTAATGGCAGGTGTAGCAGTCAGGGTTTGATCAGAAGTGGAACTATAAATATATTATGGAATAATGAGTTTTGGTAGGAATTAGATCTTACATAATTGTGGAAGGAGCTGGAGTATTTTGTTTTCTATTGTTGTGTGAAAAACCATCCCAAAAGTTAGTGGTTTTAAAAGACAGCCATTGTGCCTGCTCATAATTTTGTGAATTGGTGAAGGATCATCTGGGTGGTTCTTTTTTTTTTTTTTTTTGAGTTGAAGTCTCACTCTGTCACCCAAACTGGAGTGCAGTGGCTGCTCCCGGCTACTGCAGCCTTGACGTGCTGGGCTCAGGCAATCCTTCCACCTCAGCCTTCCAAATAGCTGAAACTACAGGCATGTGCTAACACACCCGGCTAATTTTTTGATTTATTGTAGAGATGAGGTCTCACCAAGTTGCCCAGGTGGGTCTCGAACCCTCAGGCTCAGGCAATCCACTCATTTCGGCCTCCCAAAGCGCTGGGATTACAGACTGAGTCTGCAGGTCTTACTGAAATCTCTTGTGTGGCTGTGGTCAGAGTGTGGCTAGGTGGGAATGCCCACAATGGTATCACTTACATATCTTTTGCTTAGCATGAATGGCTATGAGACTGTTACTGATTCTCTGTCTCTCTCCATGACTCTTTCCATGTGGCTAGTTAGATGCTTTGCATAGTGGTTGGGTCCCATAAGCAAGCATTCCAGTAGGGTTAGCCTCAGTGTTCAGATGCATCATACTTACTAATATCCTGTTGGTGAAACCCGAGTCAATGTGGGAGGGAACTACATAGGGTCTGAATACTGATAAGTGTGGGAGCCATCATAGTAACCATCTACTATGCATCTACTATGCTAAGGGATTAGAAATTTTTTTTAGTAGGTAATAGAGAACTATTAAAAATTTGGAGAGGAAAGTCACGTAATTAGACTGGTTCTTTAGGAAGACTAATTTGGCAGTAGCGTTATAAGATGGTGTGAAGAAACACGTGAGGCCGGGAGACCAATTAAGAGACTATTGCAAATAGTCAAATTGAGAGAAAATGAGGGATGGGACTGTGGTAGATGTACCTCTCTCTTCCCCTAATTACAAGAGAGCTGATTACTGCAGTCTGTGTTTCCCAGGCTCCTTGTCAGCTGTCAGCTGGCTGCCTGCCGTTGTGGCCCATGAGAGACTCTGGTGGAAGAATGGAGGAAGAAGCCAGGGTAATTGTCTTTCACCCTCTCTACCTCAACTGCCACTTCTGGCATCAGGAATAACTTCTCAGTGGCTCCAGCTTTGGTAATTCTATCTTCTATTTTTTGTTTTTCCAAGGTGTGTGTGTGGTGGGAGAGGGGTAGAACTTACTACTGATTTCTGGGTTGCTTTGCTATTCATTGTTTAGTTTCCTGGCTCTTCTATTTTCTGTGTAGCTAAACTTCTATATTTAAATCCCTCTATTTTGAGTAATTTGTTTTGGCTTTCATAGTTTAAACCTTGCTGACAGACCAGGCCAGTAGGAATCGAGAAAAGAGAACACGTAAGAAAGAAACACGTAGGATTTGGAAAATAATTAAAGGGGTGAGTATTTCTTTTAAGGAGATATCAGAGTGATTTGGAGTTTTTTAATCTGAGTCACAAAGTATGGTAGTATGAGAAAGAAACAGAACTATCAAGAGAGAAAAAGCTTTTGAGGAAAAGATGATGAGATCAGCTTTGGGCATACTGAATTTTTCAGAGGAGTGGATTATTCAGATGATGATAACCAGAAGACAGTTGGGAGAGGGTTCAGATGCAAGAGTTTCACTTTTAGTGCCATGTGAATAGAAGTGGTTGTTGAGATGATGAAAGCTTTTGAGATTTCTGGGAGAACAGGAAAGAAAACCAGAATTTAGTACTTCTATATAGGGTAATGGGAATAAATATGAGCCAAAGAAGAAGAGTTCAAGGAGACTGAGGTAGAACAACAAAATGCATGATTACAAAAGCCAAAGGTAGAATTTGAGAAAGAAGAGGCTATTTTAGTTTTCTTTTTTTTCCATGAATAGGAATTCATTTTTTAATTTTGTATTTTTTGCATCTTGAACAATTATCATAATACTATAAGAAAAGGATTGATGGTAGCAGGAAACTGGTGGCAGGGCAGGGGTGGGGGTGGGGAGAGGACAGGGTGTAGGTGGGATTGGCAGTAGTAGGAATCTCCTGGGGGAGGGGGGGCACACCTCATCAACAAGGGTACCTGCATAATGAACACTTGTGTACCTGACCCTGAATTGTACCCCACATTTTAAAAATAAAAAATAGATTATTGAGATGTTTTAGTTTTCTGCTACTGCTATAACAACTTATTACAAATGTGATGGCTTAAACGGTAGGAATGTATTATCTTCAGTTCTGTAAGTCAATTTTGGCATGGGTCTCATCTGGCTAAAATCAAGATATCACAAGGCTGCATTCCTTCCTGGAGTCTCTAGAGAAGAATCTGCTTCCTTGCTCCTTAGAGTTAGCAGAATTCACTTCCTTGTGTTTGTGGGACTGAGATCCCATTTTCTGGCTGGCTGTCACCAGGGGACCCTTCCCAGATTCTAGAGGCTGCCTTCATTTTTTGGTTTGTAATTTCTCCTCTATCTTCAAAGCCAGCAACTGTGGATTAAGTCCATCTCATACTTCAAACATCTTCTCTTTTCCTTCTGTGACATCTCTCTGACTGAAGCTTGGCTTTAAAAAATGATTACATTTTACCCACCTGGATAATCCATGAAACTCTTTAGCTCACAGGCTATAACCTCAATCTCATCTGCTAAGTCTCTGTCATGTAATAGAATATATTCCCAAGACCTGAAGATTAAGACTTGGGCATATTTGGGGGGCCATTATTCTGCCTACCACATTATTGTCATGTCATGTAATGGAAGGGCTAAATAAAATGAGAACTAAATAAAAGAACTTAGGATTTGGTGGTTTGGAGTCCATAGGTGCTTATTGGGATAAATACTTCCTTGAAGTGATGGCAGTAGACAACACCTTGCTGGACTTAATGGAGCATGAGGGTGGAAAGAAGGTGGAATACAGTAGGGAGACCTGTGGGGGGTTGTTGTTAAGTGAGGCAATGTATAGAGTGTGCTCAGCACAGTGACTTGGTGTTAAACCACAGCTCGGTCCTTGCTTACAAAATGCATACCTCTCTCTCCAGAAGTTTGGTGACAAAGTGAAAGAAAACATGGGCATACCTAAAAGTTAAAGGGATTACCTGGAGACATAGAAATTAAAGCATGGGTAGAAGGGGGAACGGTTGAAGAATCGCTTTTGGGGGTTATTAAGGAGGTGGATAGGTGTGGGCCCAAGCCAAGTTAAAAGATTAGCTATTAAAAAAGGGAAAAAAAGATAAAACTTTATACTTAATGCAAAAAGGAAGAAGAGGAGATGCAGAAACTAATGTTTGAAAGTCCATCTGTGGCAAATTAAAACTATACTGAGATACTGCCTAACTCCAGTCAGAATGGCCATCATCAATAACGCAAAAAATAACAGACACTGGAGAGGATGTGGCAAAAAGGGAATACTTCTACACTGTTGGTAGAAATGTAAACTAGTACAGCTCTGCGGAAATCAGTGTGGTGCTTCCTAAAAGTTCTAAACATTGACCTTCCATATGACCCCACAATCCCCCTACTGGGAATATACCTGGAAGAACTCAAATCACTCTATAAAAAAGATACTTGCACACATATGTTTATTGCAGCATTGTTCACAATAGCAAGAACACGGAACCAACTGTGCTACCCATCAAAAGAGGACTGGATAAAAAAAATGTGGTACATATACACAATGGACTATTACGCAACCATAAAGAAGAACAAAATTATGAACTTCGCAGCAACCTGGATGGAGTTAGAGTTTATAATACTGAGTGATCTCTCACAGAAACAAAGAACTGAGTATCACATGTTCTCACTCATAAGTGGACCTTGAACAACTACCGTAATACTATAAGAAAAGGATTGACAGTAGCGGGAAACTGTGGAGGTGGGGGGGGGTGGAGTGTGGGGAAGTGGGATTGATGGTAGTTGATATCTGCCTGGGGAAGTGGGGGCACACCTCATCAACAAGTGTACCTGCACAATGAATATCTGTATACCTAACCCGAATTGTACCCCACAATTTTAAAATAATAATAATAATAATAATAATAAAGAGTTCATCTGTGTTGCTATAAAGGGATACCTGAGGCTGGGTAATTTGTAAAGAAAAGAGGTTTATTTAACTCATGGTTCTGCAGTCTGTGCAACAAGCATGGTGTCAGCATTAGCTTCTTGTGAGGACTTCAAGCTGCTTTTATTCATGGTGAAAGGGAAAGGGGAGCTGGCATATAGATCACAAGGCAAGAGAGAGGAAGTGAGATAGAGCCGAAGAAGGTTCCAGGCTTTTTAAAAAAAACAAAGACAAAAACAGCTCTCACTTTTGCTCTTGGGGGTTGTTGGAGGGGAGCTGTCCTGGGAATTAATAGAGAACTCACTCATTACCTTGGGGCACCGATCCATTTATGAGGAATCCATCTCCATGACCAGAACACCTCCCATTAGGCCACACCTCCAACACTGGGGATCAAATTTCAACATGAGAACTGGCTGGGCCAAACAAACCATAGACAAGCCAAACCACAGCAAGTGCAGATGATAAAGACAGAGAGACCTCAGTCTTCCTTGAAGGAAAATTGTGGTTCTTTGCATATGACCATGAGGGATGGGATGATGAGACTGGGGAGATACTAGCTTGAACTGAAAAACTACCAGAACTTTATTTTTTCCCCCTGCTTCTTCATCACATGGCTGTCAGAAGGAACTGACTCATACCTCTCAAGTTTTAAACTTCTTTATTCAAAAACCAGGATATATTGACTAACTCTTCATTCTAATTCGACATGTTTAGGAAGAAATAACTTGACTGACTTGTTCGAGTTCAGGTGTCCCTTTTTAATCCAGTCAGCCCATGACTGAGAGGAATCCTTTGGAAGCAGAGGAGATGCCAGGTACTCCTATGGGGTGAGATACAGATGGGATCATTTTACCCAGCACAATGAGACCAAAATCTCATATAAAGAAGCAGGAGTGGGTGAATGGCTGATGGTTGTAATAACAGCACAGATCATGGTTAGATTATTAATGGAGCTGGGGTTTGGAGGTTTATACTAAAGATTACTGTGGATCAGTGAACAGAAGAAAGAATGAGAGGCTGTTTTTAAAAGAACTTTTCCAGATTATGTTAAAAAATTATTTTTAAAGAAAGAAAAGACCCAGCATCAGGGAAAGGAGGAGTCTGAATAAGGAATATGGAAAAAGGAAGGCAGTCATCTGGAACTAGGCATTGTACCAGCCTGTGTGCTAACCTTCATGAGCAGAACAGTGGTCTTCTCTCTTGAGGTAGGTAGTGCTCACCCAGGAAGTTCCAGTCAGACTTAGAATGGAACATTCCAGAAGCCAGGATGTAGCCTGCTAAATTCATGATTTTTGAACAGATTAAAACAATGCCAAGTCTTAGTGTGGTTTTGCTCAGTGAATTTCCTTCCTTCAATGAACTTGAGTCTTATCAATTGTTTCATGGGTGAAGAAATCAATTTTCAAAAATTAAATTGCCTTCTGTGTTTCCAGGCCTAAGTCGTTGAAAACCAGATTTCTGAAGACGATATCAAAAAGGCAACTTCTAATACATGAATCATTCATTGAGGCATGCAGACAATATGGCTGAAGGTATATGTACTTTGCACAATTAAGGTGTTCCATTTTCATGAAGTGTGTGTCAGATCCATGTGAATAGTGAGGGCCCCTCATTGTGTACACCTGTTACAGTTCTCTTTGGAAACAGTCACAAATGGGTTGAGATGCTTTCATGAATGAAGGGCAGGGAAGAAGCTCTTATTTTAGAAGTAATACCACTTAAATATTTATGATGAGTTTCAAATCACTGAGAATATTAGTTCTTAATGAGAACATCAATAGGCCCACAGCTAGAATGAGGTGAAAGCTGCTGCTAGTCTTCTAATGCATCAGCTTAAATGGTCCCACTGATACAAGCCCACACTCGACTTTCTTTGTTATGCATTACCAAGAAGAAGAAATAAATCTCAGCGTGAAGTTTGCTAGGGCAAAATAATTCACCTCAATGGTATCTCTGCTATCCTAAATTTCATTTTTTCCCTGAGAGTCTGCTATATCAACCTACACTGATCGTCTTTGACTGCAAAGTCAAAAATTTAATGGATTTAACTTCTTCCCATAGAAAATTGTTCAAGTGGAAACTTTTTTGTGCCTAACACTTTACTCTCAATTGCTAACAACATTGCTTAACAGTGTGATAATCATATATGAATTCAAAGCCAATTTAAGATCAAGTATTCATCTGGTTATAGGTATGTTGTTAAGTATATATAGTTTGCCTTCGGTTGATAAGATTTCTCCTTAAATAGAGTCTTGTCCATTATTTTTCTTTTTCATAATGACTTGAGATTTCATTTGTAAAAATCCCATACAATTAACATTTCTTAAAAATAAGGGCATTGAGCAACCCTCTCAGGTCTCCTCCACTATGGGAACATTTTTGTCCTCTTAATAAATCCTGTTTTCAAATAATAATAATAATAAGGACATTATAGTTTCCTCCTCTCTTGACATTATCTGGAGCAGTACTATCCAATAGAACTTTCTATGATGAAGGAAATATTCTATATTTGTGCTATCTAACATAATGACCATAAGCCACATGTGACCACTAAGCCTTAGAATGTGGCTAGCATGCCTGAGGAACTGAGTTTCTAATTTTTAATTTTAATTAGTTTCTTTTTTTTTTGGAATTGGAGTCTTATTCTGTCACTCAGACTGGAGTGCAGTGTCACACAGCCACCTCAGCATTGACCTGCTAGGCTCTGGTGATCCTTCTTCCTCAGCCTTCCAAGTAGCTGGAACTATAGGTGCACGTTGCCTCACCCGGCTAATTTTTTGATTTATTGTAGAGATAAGGTCTCACCAAGTTGCCGGGGCTGGTCTCGAACCCACAATCTTAGGCAATCCACTCACCTTGGCCTCCCAAAGTTCTGGGATTACAGGCTGAGCCACTAAGCCTGGCCGTTTTAATTAGTTTCAATTTAAATTTAAATTGCTGCATGTGACTCTTGTCTCCCATATTGGCCAGAACAGATGTAGAGCATTTTCATCATTGTAGAAAGTCCTACTGGACAGTTCTGTTAGAGAGATAAACAATTATTAAGAGTGGGGAGCAGGTAGTCATCTCTCTAACCCTAAACTCCTAATGTAATAAGGAGAGTGCAGTTGCATTTGATAAATACTGCAACCTTCTTATTATGTTAGGAGAAGGGAATGAACGCAATGAGAGAAAATCATTGTTCTTCTACTGTGGGTATGTGGATCTGCAGATCTGATTCCATTATTGTTCTACTTTATAGCTGTGCTGTATACTATAAGCTGTAATGAAAAATTAACATCTGTGTTTCTCATACACATATCCCTAAAAAATATATGTGTCTTTTTGTGGATAAGCAGGATTTATTGAGAGGACAGAGAAGCTCCCTTGGTGGGAGGGGACCTAAAGGGGTTGCTCCAATATATGTGTCTTTTAAAAAGAGTCATTCTAGATCAGAAATTGTGCTCAGAAACTACAAGTTTATAAAAGCTAGATGGAATTCAATGAGAGTAGTTAGGTATATTGAATGGTTTAGGAAAAAGCTCTGCAGTTAAAGTCTGAACTTGAATTCCAGATTACTAGTGGTATGACCTTGGCCAAATTACTTATTGTCTCTGTCCCTCAGTTTAGTCATCAATAAAATGAGGATATTAACAACACCTAATAATTGGGTCATGTGGCAAATAAAGGGCTTATTGTAAAGGCTAAAAAACTTATTATTACTACCATGTTATGATTACTCTCTTGGCTATGCTTGGAAAGGAGTTGGGAATCACAGAACACGTTTATTTGAGTCAGAGAAACTGCCCACTAAGAATGGACAGTTAAGCTATTTAACACAGACTAAAGAAGTCAATTATTGCAATAAGAAAGGAGAAAAGAGTCAGTGAAATCTTTTTCATGGAAGAAATATTTCTGTTTATCTAGGTCATGTCTTTCAGTGTTCTGTCAGTGTAATTCTTTGTTGTGGAAAACCTTTCCACTAGTAGATGTTCAGTTCTGCTGTTCCTCCCAACTTTATTTCCCTAATCAGGGATTGAGCTGAAGATCTATACTGGAAAATCTGAGGTGGAAGTACAAAGACAACCTATGATGTTGAGGGAGAACAAAGACCAAGGCAAGGATGCAGATTATTTCCAGTACAGCCCTGAAGTTTCTGAATCCCTTATTCTTTAGAATTGGGGTTACATGAACACACCAGGTATCTTACACTGATCTCTACTTCCAGGCAAATGAGAAGTATAAATCTGTTCAGACTCATCTTGTAATGACTTGGTATGAGGTGTTAACCTTCATGATATGTCTCAGTTTTAGAAGTGTAAATTTCTGATCTGTTGCTTTTACCAGAGAGCACCTTCTCCCATGCTCCCTTAAATGTAGTTTTGACCTTAAATTTTTGAATGCCTTCTTGACATGGAGCCTTTCTTCCAGGAATTTAGTGAGAGTATTATGTTGAAAAGAAGTGGTAAAAGTGGTCATCCTTGTCTTGTTCCAGTTCTTAGAGGAAAAGCTTCCAGTCTTTTACCACTGAGTATGATATTTACCATTGACTTTTCGTATTTGGCCTAATGAAGACTGAGGTAATTTTCTTCAATTCCTAGTTTGTTGAGTATGTGTGTGTGTGTGTGTGTGTGTGTGTGTGTGTGTGTGTGTGTGAACCATAAAAGGGTATTTAATTTTGTGAAATGCTTTTTCTGCATCAATTATGATGGTCATATGTTATTTTTCTTCATTCTGTTTATGTAGATTATTACATCAATAATTTTTGTGTGTTGAACCATCCTTGCATTGCAAAATAAATCACACTTTGTCCTGGTATATGATTTTTTTGGTGTGCTGTCAAGTTCTGTTTGGTGGTAGTTTGTTGAGAAATGTTATCATTGTTTTTTATATGGGAAAGACTGCTCTCATGCTATATATGAGGAAATTAAAACTTGGGGGTAGGAAGTAATCTGCCCAAAGTTATGCATCTGGATGTTATTGTTAAAGTAGAATATAAAACCCAAGATTCCTGAATCCTCTTAGGTAATTTTAATTAGTTTGAATTTTGAGTGATCCACACGCTGCTTTTTATTTGTGGAAATCTATGGTTCCCACCTTGCTGGCAGACTTAAATCACCTGAAGAGTTATAAAAAATACTGATGCCTACTTCTTACTACTATAAATTATTATTTTTTGTATGGATTTAATTGTTTTTTGGGGAGGTGGGGAGGAGTACTCAGAAAATGAAATTTTTAATGTATAGTAAATGTTAAGTACTTTTGACATAGACCTGGTAACTGTGAAGAAAGACTGGGTATTGTGCTTGTAAGCCAGAAGTAGATCAATAACATAGACATATCCCATTTTAGTTATGAAGTGTAGCCTTGAGGCATAGCATTATGGAGGGGTAACATGAAGATGGCTGTGAGCATTGCAGACATTCAGGCTGCCAAATTGAAAAAAACTTAGGCCAAGTATTTTTTATCTGATGAGAAAAATAAGACAATATCGTGAGGGTATAAATCAATGGATCCATTTTAATGACAGGACACTCTTCCTGGCCAAGCATTGTTATTATCAGCTAACAGGGGAAAATTGCTAGTATTGATGAGATAACTACTCAAAAGCCAGCATACCTTCTACTTTCATACTGAGAGAAATCCAACCTTGCTGGCTAATTGCTATACTCACTATGGAGAAATTGTGAAGGAAAAATAGGGGCAACCAAACCAATATTTTGGCATTAGTTTCTCCAAAAGTCACCATAGTATTTAATCTCCTACAATGTTTTCCAGAGATGCTTTACAAATTGCTCTCAAAGAAATTTTTCTGAAACAATGATCCTGAAAAAAACGTATATTCACCTGTTGATTCATTTTATCAAGGATTTTAAAGAAAATGAAAACTTCATACAATAGACCTTTATGATTAAGCTGTATTAAATAAAATTTTATTTTATAAGCTGCTATGTTGCCTTATTGAATTGATTTATATACACTGTAGAAAGCTTTACATAATATAGTGTACAGGTATAACATTTATAATTGATTAAATATTGTGCTTGTGACCATTTATATAAAGAAGTTGGATAACACAATCCAATTTCATAAGATTGCTTTTATGGGAAATAAGACTTAACTTCTCTTAGGTTTTCAAGAACTGATTCAGTAACCAACCTGGCAATCAACCTAGTGAAACTGATGTAAAATGCTTCTCTTCTTTGTCACAAAAGTCAGGGCAAGATATATATATATATATAAAATATATTTTTTCTTTTCTTACCAATAATATTTTCCTTGTTCCTCGTTATGTTTTAGATACTTAGGAAGCCAAATGAGCACTTTCAAGCCTCAAGTTTTGCATTTGACCAATTAATTCAGTGACAAATATTAACTGAACATCTATTAAGAATTATATTTTGAGAGAAAGAAGTTTAAAGTTAAAGGTGTTCCCAATCTAAAAAGACAGAAAAGACAATCATAATACAAGAGAGAACATGATCAGCATAAGAAAAAAACCAATCTGGAGTTTAAGGGTATTCAGAGTATGCTTTTTTATGGTCTTCTAGAAAAAAAAGTATATAAATTAGGCTTTGAACTGTATCGGTAAGTGGAGGTGGGGTAGGACATTCCAGGCCGAGAAAATGGCATAAGGAAGGTGATAGGAAAGGATGAGTTTGGGTGATAGTAAGTAACCTCATTTGCTAGAACATACGGTAAATCTGGACCAATAAAGACTATGAGTTTAGAAACTATAGGATTTGAAAGCTAAAGTCAGGCTATAGGAAGGTTAAGGGGGGTCCAGCACTTGAGGTAGATTCGTAGGAAAAGATAAGCTAGAGTTAGGAAGGCAACACTTAGTAAGAAAGTCGTAAACGAGAGGATAACTGAGAAGAATGGGTAGGAGACATCCAGCAAAGCCAGAGTACTAGTTAGCCAGTCTGTTTCAGTCGCTTTGGAGATGTGTGTTATGAATGGCAGGAAGGCCTGGTTTTAACCCTGGCAAAGTGACTACTCCATCAAGGGCTCTAGTTTTCCTGGGGGCAGTTAATTCCTCAGTACATCTCCGTTCTCAGCTGAGCACAAGGAGAGGAACTTCCCTTTGAACATGAACTCTTGGAAACTGGTCAGCACTACAAAGGATTGGTTCTCGGACTAACCTCTTAAAACTGGGTATCTGCCAACTATAAATGGAATTCAGACCTTAAAAGGCTCTAGGTTACTGCAAAGGTTGTACCCATGTTGTTTGCACTGAGTTTAATGTACCCTGAGAGCCTTTCCAGCTCTGTGGACGAGATGGCACAAAATCAATATGGGGTTCTGTTGGCCTTCTAAGCTATGTACCAAGTGGGAAGATATAAGCTTTGTACCCAAAATGTCCTCACTACCTGCATTAACTTGCTAGGCAATTTTGTGTAATTTGCTTATTATTGAAACCCCCATTTCAGGAGGAGGAGACCAGGGCAGTAAGGTCTTCACAGTAGGATGTTTTAGGAATCCTGACTTGGTTTGATTCCTAGCTTGGGGTGTTTGGCTTCTAGTAAAACAAATCAACTGCACCAGCCTCTGTAGTCTTTTCAACAACTGTTTCACTTCCAAAGTGGATTATTCAGAAAGCCTAATGAAGAGCTCAGGTAAAAATCATGAAGTCGTGTGACTATTTTTTATTTCCCCCCAGCTTACTTTTCTCTTTATTTTCACCTTCAAGTTAGGCCTACTGATCTCTGAGGGCTTAGAAGTGAGAAATCTTCCCCTTACACTTGTCTCCCAAGAGTGTTGGCTGGAGTCAGGCTTATACCTGATTGTAATGGAGAATAGCTCAGCTGTCACTGCCAACCCTTCTGGCTGACAGGGAATGAAAATTCAAAGACAATTCTGAAAACAGCAAAGAGGGTTGTTGGAGATTCTCAATGGCAGCAGCTATTTCTTCAGGAGAAATGTGGGGACCACACCCTTAACTTGGGATGTAAAATGTATCTTAAGACTCATATTTTCATTCTTCCTGTTGTTTCTGCAAAATTGTGTTGTACAGAGCTTGTAGTGGGAAAAGAGGAAGTCAATGATTTTCCAATATCCCAGAGAAAATAGCATAAGCTTTTTTTCTCTTCTCAAATTTGGACAGTCCCAAAATAACTTAGCTTTATGAAGTGCTTATAATTTACAAGTTACCTGATATATAATAAGCTATTCCCCAGGTAGAACCAGGGAACATAGACTTAAAGTACAGAGTGAGGAACTAACATGACCAGTCTTTTAACATGAGGTGTTAAACTCTATGATGTGTTCATGAGATAGATTGGGAATCTTGAAAAACTCTTTACCCTAGCATCTCTGATAAGTAAAAAGCCACCCTCAAATCTAGTTCCTAAAATTCAAGGATATATACCAGAGTTGGCAAACTATGGTCCTTGGGCCAGCTGTCTTTTTTTTTGCTATAAGGTTGAGTCAGAACACAGCCATGCCATATTTACATAATGTCTATAGCCACTTTTGTGCTACAATGGCAGAGTTAAATTGTTGCAACAGAGAACATATGGCCCACAAGTCCAATATACGCAAAGACTATGGTCTTCTGGTAATAATATATTCTCTGTATAACACTTTCTGTATAACACTATGTCACTCTCTAAGAACTTCATGTTTGTTATCTCATTTGGCCTCCGCACCAACTCTGTGAAACAGGCAGAGAAAATATCATTTCTATCTTACAGATAAGGAAATAAGAGCCAAAGAGACAATGTCAATGCTCTCTGGTTATTAACTGGTGAAGAACCTGTGATGTCTACACAAGATCATCAGGGGCCCTAAAATCTGAATAAATTATGGTACACTATGATAGGTAGAATATGTAGAACTATTGACCTTGATTTTTCACCCCTTCCTATATTTACACCCTTTGCTATCTAACTTTGCATTTTGTCTCTCAAAAGGTGGTGTACTTTTTTATCCCTTAAATTTGGATTTGGCTTTTTGGCTTGTTTTGTCCAGTGAGATGTTTGTAGACAAGATTCTAGCAGGGACTTAAAATGTGCATGAGGTTTGCACTTCCCCTTGTACTGTCAATGCCAAGAGTAGACATGCCTGAGCTAGCCTGATGGTCCAAGGAAAAGGTGAGACAAGTGCAGCAGAGGCACCTGGCTGCCTTTCAGCCCTACTTAAAGAAGCAGAGCTGTTCTAGCCACCCTTAACTGAAGCAGAGCTATCTAGTGAGTTCAACCTGGATGAGACAATGTGCAACTGACCTATAGATCATTGATGTTTTAAAGTCACTGAGTTTTGGAATGGTTTGTTTTTTACAGTGTTTTTGTAGCAATGGCTAATTGATCCAGAGTATGTTGAGCTGTTATGCAAGTATAAGCAACTGTATTCTGGTTTCTGTAAAGCAGGTTCATTGTGCACTGATTACCAACTTGTCTGAGCCCAGTGAGACAGAACACACTCGTGTGCACCAAGTTACATGAAACAGATTTATCACTTACAGATAGGCAGCAAAGGACAGCAGAAGCCTATGATTCATTGTATGCCAGTCCTCCAAGGCACGGAAAGCTACCAGGGGTGAATGTAGTTTTAACTGTGCATGTCCCACTTGTACAACAAATGAGGGACCCCCAAAAGGTAGCCTGCCCCAGGTTGTGTTTCTTGGGGTCACCTGACACACTGGGCTAAAGTCTTTAAGAGCCTCCTGTTCTAGTAGGGACTGGAACAGAGTCCAGACAGTTCCAGCCAGTCTCTGTCCCTTACCTAAAGATGTCACATCTCAGCACATTCTATTATTATCTTGAGAATTACAAGCAAGAAAGGGAGGAACATTATTCACAATAGCAAAAATATGGGAACCGACTGTGGTACCCATCAAAAGAGGACTGGGTAAAAAAAACGTAGTATGTATACACAATGGAATATTAAACAGTCATAATGAAGGACAAAATTATGAACTTTGCAGCAACTTGGATGGACCTAGAGTCTATAATACTGAGTGATCTATCACAGAAACAAAGAACTGAGTACCACATGTTCTCACTCATAAGTGGACCCTGAACAATTATCATAATATTGTAAGAAAGGGATTGGCAGTAGTGGAAAACTTCCAGGGGGCAGGGAGTAGGATTGGCAGTAGGGTGAAACTGCCAGGGGAGGGAGGGCACACCTCATCAACAAGGATATCTGCATAATGAACATTTGTATACCTAACCTTGAATTGTACCCCACATCTTTAAAATAAAAAATTTAAGAAATAAAAAAAGGGAGGAGAACTGAGTCTATCCACCCAGAGAACTGTCATGCAGCTTTCCATGCTATTATTATTTTTTTAAATAGCAACTATTACATTCTATCAAAAATATCCTAGAGTTTCACTGTTTTGCTGGGTACCCTGTTGCTCTCTGAGGTCTGTCACATAGTATTGGTCCACTGTCCTCTTTACTAGCATGAATGAGAGATTTAACAGCTCTGATTTCAGGCAGTCATGAGAAAAAGGTTCCTCTGGGATACACGAGTCCCTGGAAAGCAGTGTTGTGGCTGCTCCAGTCTCCAGCTGATTTTTAGGACAAATCCACTCACTTGTTCTCTTATTGAGGACCTGCTATTGTTCAGAACAGAAGCAGGGGGACTATCTGGACACCCCTCATCCCTCATCAGATATTTTTTTGGATTGGGCATTTTGTATGAGTGTTGTCCCTTTTATTTCTAAATGTCAGTGGAACCCAGTGAACCAGAAGATGCAGAAATCTCTCATCTTGCAAATATACTCATTTCCTCAGCTTTCTTCCGTTTCTTTTTTTTTTCCCCTCTCCCTACCCTTCATCCCTTTCTGTTCTTGTTTACTTTTTATCCCACAGCTTGGAACTCTCCAAGGCTTAAAAGAAGGGCTTTCTTGGCATGGAGTCAATTCAGACAGTAAGTGCAGCATCTTGGAGAGTAATCAGGAAGGACTGGAGGCTTTGGAGCTTTTTCGGCGTAGAAGAAAAAGCTACCTGCCCCTCCCTCTCCCACAAGCCCCTCCTTCCTCTCCTGGGATCCTGTTGAGGCCTGACTCATTCATCAACATGTCTTTCTCTCTTTAAAAAGTAAATCAACAAAATAGGAGAGGGCTTTAGAAAGCCTTTGTAAAAACTACTTAAAGAAACAGGTTCTTTTTTTACTCCAATCCATGCTCTTGAAAACAAGAATCCATCTACATATGTAATTTTCTAGATGTTTGAGGTTCACACCACATTTTGTCCTGATCTATTCAAATAATTTAGGTCAAAGTATTTAGGAGTGAGGTGAGGGGTGGGTCTTAGAAAATTCACACTATATATATAGCATCCTTTAGATTTACTATGTTAAAAGAAAAAGATTAGTACATTTACACAAGCAGGAGAATAAACATTAAAAAATAAAAGTCTCCTCTTCTTTGAGGGGCCAACATTAGACTACTGGTGGTGCCTCCAAGACGCTATTGTGGAAGCTTGTCCGGCCTTAGTCATCTAAGGTCGCAGGGCGATTGTATTACTCCTGAATAAGGTAAAGTGGATAAGGAGAGAAAGTCTTCTCTGCTGTCAGCAGATTGAAGTCAGTTCAGAAGATTTTGATGATTCCTATCTGTCCCAGCTCTAACCATAATTTGTCCACTGGTCTGCATATAATCCACAGGATTTAGCCAGGACAGCAGTCATTGGATATACCTGATCTCCAGTATTTCTCTTCCTCCAAAACTGGGGGGTCATTCAGGCTGTTTTCACTTGTCCTTTGTATTTATCTATGTTTACTCCTTGTAACATGTAGCCTCTGAAACAAGAATGTCCTTGCCACCAATAGCACGTGATCATCCTTGTCAGCCCTGCTCTTGCTGAGGTGGAGCAGGTTTCTTACGTTTGAGTCAAGAGAGCTTTGCAGGTCACATTGGGAGGGTTGGGGTGAGGGTGGATGTGGCATAATAGGTGCTGGTGTGGTCACCAAAACTTCCACAACTGAGGGCCAGCTCAAGGAAAACGTGGTTTGAGATAATTCCCCACGGTGGTATTCAAGATGGATTAAAACAAGAAAGACTGAAGAGGGAGAGGATGGCTGGAAGCCGTTACTGCAATTTAGGCCAATGTTTCCCAGGGTGAATTTCAGGTACTGCTGTAACCACAGGGGCTCCATAATCAAATATTTTATCTCACCCTTGGAGATTCACAGTGCACAGGAGTATATTAAAATCTTGGAGTGGTTCTGCAACAAAGTCTTGTAACTATGCTTAATACAATGCTTCCCAAACATATTTGACTATAGGACCATCTTTATGTGTGCTGCCTATTAACCATGTGTGGTGCTAGGTCTTAACAGAGAAATAGAAGAAAGAGAGCACAGCCAGGGATGAAGACACACAGTTCCGGGGTCAAAATACCTCCATGGTAGATTATAGCTGCTCTCAACACAGAGGGGAGAATTTGGGTAACTATGTGAGATGATAGAGGTGTGAATTTCTTCCACTATAGTAACCATTTTACTACCTTATGCGGTATACCTGAAATATATACAATAAAAATTATCCTAAGTAAAACCTCTGTGATCTCAAGTCTGGGAAGGAAGAGTGTGGGTCAAACACTGGGAATAATAGGGGGAAAACCAAGATAGCAAAGGCATTGTGAATTTTTGACATATTAGTTTTGATCAGGACGTGAGTGACTGAAAATGCTCCACATTCTAGTCTTTTATATCTACTTCATTAGTCCAAATTAAAAATAACAAACCGGGGCCCAGACCCAATTTATTCAGAGGTTCATAATGTTGCTTGGACAGGAAAGACTCCCTATGGAATATTTTAATTGGCTCAGCCAAAATTTCTACTCTACTATATTTTATTCCATTTCCAATTTAGTAGTCTGACAGAATCATAGTAAGTCAAATATTATAATTAAAAAAGAGAGAGAGAATTGCCAATTTTCCCCCTCAGCTGGGACGGATAAGATATTGGATTTTTTTTTTTCCTTCAACTAAGAAGTCTTTACTCACCCACTCCCAGTGGCCTCTGGGTCACTCTTGCCTGGGGCAGATTCATACAATCACTCAGACTGTACCCACCATTACTCTCATTATTGTTGTTCTTAGTTTGCAGAACCAGCCAGGAAAAATGGCAGAGTTCTATAGACCCTGCCCACTTCATGCCTAATTTTTTCCTACCTCACAGAGAGTCTTTGTTGCTATTCAACAATTCTTTATTTTTTCTGTTTGGACCATTCGATTCTCCCTTTTGCTCCAGCCCCACTCTAGCAGGTAGTCTGACTGTCTACTCCTTTGAGAAGATTAAACAAATCAAACATAAAACTCCCATAGCTACCTGGATTCCTTTCTTCACACATATTTGTCTCTGTAAATACCTTCTAATTCTTCCCTTTATTTCTTCTTTTAGTAACTTTGCTGTCTGTCTTTCTGTTCAGTCCTTCCCCCATGGTGTGCTGTGGGTCAGCTCTCTCCTGTGTAACCTTGGCCAAGTTATCTTATTGCTCTTAACCTCAATTTTCACAATAATGCCTACCTTGAAGGATGCTATAAGAATTGAGTGGTAGTATAAACAAACAACCTACTTGTCTGAGACATACAAGATACCTGATAAATAGTAGCTGTTCTTATGCTTACTACATACTACTTTTTATTTTTTTAAATTAACTTAATTGAGGCATAATTTACATAAAATAAAATGTACAAATTGTAAATATACAGTTTGATGAGGAATATGCACCCAGTAAGCCAACACTCCAATCAAAACAGAACATTTCCATCACAGATAAATCTTTCATGCCTATTTACAATCAATTCACTCCGTTTCTTGCTCCAAATACACACTGGACTTACCATTTAACATTTGTTTTACATGTTCTACAACTTCATAACATTGGAATTATTCAGTACGTCCATTTGTGTCTTCCTTTTGCTCTGCTTAATTTAAAAAATACTTCCATGTGGTTGACTGTAACAGTAGTTCAGGTTTTGTATTGCTGAGTAGTATTTTATTGCATGATTGCACACAACTAGTTTTTGTATAAATTTATATATAATTTATGCTTTCTCCAAGTGATGAAAATTTGGGTTTTTTTTTTTTTTTTAGCTTTTTGGTGATTATCAATAAAGCTGTTGTGAATAGACATCTACAAGAGTTTTCATGGACGTATATGTACCATGCATTTTTTTTTTTGGAGAAATACTTAAGAATAGAATTATTGGTTCCAGTATAAGTTGAACGTTTTAGGAAACTGCTAAACAGTTTTTCAAAGTGGCTGTGCCATTTTACATTCCAAACAGTAATGTGCGACAACCGTGTTACATTTAGTATTATCAGTTTTTAATTTTCTCCATTCAAACGACATGGTATCTTACTAGGCTCTTAATATGCATTTCCCTTGTGACTATTGATGTTGAACCTCTCTTCATGTGCTTGCTGGTCATTTGCATATCTTCCATTGTGAAATGTCTGATAAATTTTTTCTCCTATTTTTATAGACTGGCTTGCTTGTCTTATTATTGAGTTAGAAGAATTTTCTTTAATATGTTGTGACATATTTTTTGTTAGATATATGTATTGCAAATATTTTCTCCCACTCTGTGGCTCCCTTTTTATTTCCTCCTTTTTAGCTTTATTGAGAAAATTTAAAAATACAAATTGTATGTATTTAAGACGTATAACTTGATGTCATGATAATTGAAATGATTAACGCAATCAAGCTAATTAACATATTCTAACTCAGATAGTTACCATTTTCTTTTTTTTTTTTTCCCGTGAGGTAAAGACACTTATGTTCTATTTTCTTAGTAAATTTTAAGTATGTAATACAGCATTGTGATCTATAGTTGTGATGTTGTACATTGCCTTTTTATTTTTTAGTGGTATCTTTGGAAAAATAGAAGTTTTAAATTTTGGTGCAGTCCAATTTTATCTTTGTTTTCTTATTTTAAGTGTCCTAAGAAAGCCTGCCCCACAGTATGAAGATTTGCTTATACATTTTCCTCTAAAGTTTATAGTTTTTAATTTGTTTATATCTATGATCTGTTTCAAATTAATTTTATATTTGTTGAACTCAAGTTTCACTTCCCTCCACCCATTTGTTTCCATTTATTCCAGCATCATTTGTTGAAAAGACTCTCTTTTCTCTTGGAAGCTTTGTCAACAATTAGCTGAAGAGGTGTGTGTGTGCTTGTGCGAGCACGCATACGTACTATATTATTAGATACTTTATTCTTTTTCCACTGATGTTCTGTGCTGATAGTACTTTGTTTTGAATACTGTAGTTTATACAATGTAAGTCTTAGAATTCAATAGTGTATATTTTCTAATTTTGTTCTCTTTTTACAATATTGTTTAGACTCTTCTAGGTTCTTTCTGTTTCCATATAAATTTTCAGATCAGTTTGTCAATTTCTACCAAAATGCCTAATAGGACTTTAAAAGGGATAAAATGGAATCTATTGATTAACTTAGAAAGAATGGATATCTTAATATCGAGTCTGCTAGTCCATAGATGTGTTATATCTCTCTATTTTTTACATTTTCTTTAATTTTTTTTTCAGAAATATTTTGTAATTTTTGGAATCAAGATCTTTCACATCTTTTGTTAAATGTATGCCTTAGAATTTCATATTTTATGATGTTATCACAAATAATATATCTTTAACATTTTAATTTCCATTTTTTTCCTAGTACGTAGAAATGCAATTAATTTTTGCTACTGACCTTGTACTCTGTGACCATGCAAATTTTATTTATTAAGTTTAGGGTTTTTTGGTGTGTAGATTCCTTAGGACTTTCCATGTAAACAATCATGTAGTCTACAAATAAGGACTGATTTACTCCTTATTTCCCAATATTGATCCCTTTTTTTATTTTTCTTGTATCTTACTGCTTTAGACCCTACAATGAGACTGAATAGAAGTAAGTGAGTGATGAAACATCATTTGTGCTAATGTTTTACTTGTATAAATGTTTAAAAACCATCTTACATAATTGTTCCTTTTGCTTTAATCATTAAGTTGTTTTTAAAAGAAATTAAGAAAAGTTCTCATATTTACTCACATATTTATGCTTTCCATTTCTACATTTTTTGTAGATATGACTTCTCATCTAGTATCATTTCTATTCAATCTAAAGAACATTCTTTAGTAGCTTTTGATGTACTAGTCTATAGGCAACAGATTTTCCCAGACTTTTTTTTGTGTGTGTGCAGAAATTGTCTTCATTTTATTCTCATCTTGGAAGAAAATATTTGCTGGCTGGGTATAGAATTCTGGGCTTACTTTTTCTTTTAGTATTTTAACAATGTCTTTTGTTACCACAAATGTACGGCCTTTCTAAATTGTCAACCTTATGCTGTGTGCTAATGAGGTGTTAACAGGTTGTTAAGGTGGTCTTTCCTCTCTGATTGGTCTAGAACTCTAATATTAGTCTCTCAGCTCTGCTTGACCTCTAGTATCTCTGATCTCTTTTCTGCTTTTAGCCTTATAGCAATTACTTTCTTGTAAGCCTCCTGCAGTCTTTTCTTGGATTTGAGCAGTCCAGTCCTCATAGGGTACCCCACATAGTGTTCTGGTTCTCCTCAGATTCCATTCCCTTCTCACCTCAAGCAGAATGCTGTCATCTGTTTGTACTCCAGTTGCACCTGTTTTGCGAAATTGTCCTCAGGTGAAAAGCAGATTGAAGTGGTAGGTGACACACATGGTGCTTCCCTTGTGCACTTCATTCTTTTTTCTTTCTTCAGTGGCTAAAGCTAGTTTCTTTTAATATTTTCTTCAGTTTTGTAGCAATTTATGGTGTGCTGGAGCCAGCTCATCTCAGCTCCTAAGAAGCAACTTTTAAATTTTTAGGAATATTGCCAGACAGTTGTTTAACCATTGGTAAGTTGAAATCAGTCAAATGGGGTGTATGTATGCCATGAAAATAGGAAAATGTTACAAATCAAGATTTTACATTGGAGAACTGATTGTTAAACATTTACCAGCACACCGTTATTTAATGATGGCAGGGCTAGTCGGTTACTAATTGCTCCATCATGGCTGGAAGATGAAGTTCCATTTTCTCTTAATTCACTTATTCTTCATCTCTTTTCAATTTGGCTTTAATTGCTTCCAATCTACTTTAAAAGACTATTTTATCCCTGAACTTTCCTATATATATTTTTCATGCCTCTGATAACTGGACTCATACTTAGTGATCTTTCTTTTGACCTTGGCTACTGTAAGTATACACTAAAATTGATATTTTTTCTATCTCACTAATTGCTCCTTCTGTGTTATTTTGTATGACTTCTTTTTTCTGCCTCTTAACCGTCAACTTTCTCTATCATTGTTTCTTCTTCAGACGGCTGGATGGTGAAAGAAGGGAGTTCTGCCATGTCACAATATTTGAGCTACATGGAAAAACAATATGCTTGCCCTTCTTTGCCTCTACACCCATACTTTTGTTGGTCTGATGAATGTTTTTGTGATTTTCTATTTTCAATTCACTCCCATCTACCTTTATTCCATCCTATCTCTAACCCCCTGAAAAGACTCATGTCAATTTCTCCTCTGAATCCCCACTAAAGATGAATTGAAAGACTTGAAGCTAAGGAACCATGAGAAACCGAGTTGAGAATGTGAAAGAAAAGAGTACTAAGGTCCTCGGGTACCTGCCAGTTTTGTTGCCCCACTGCTTCTTTTGAACACTTGTGTCTTCTACAAGTTTTAGTTCATGCCTAATACATATAATTTATGGTAGATTTTATCACTTAAAATCAACAATATTCTAATTGTCAGTTCTACTTTAATGTAGTTAAAAACACATATCCTCCATGAGCCTTGTCTGACTACCTTGGCCCTATAATATCCCATCTTTGTGTCTAACCAGTAGTTTTCTAGCCTTTCTTCAAATTAGGCATGAATTTATGTAATTCAGAATACAACAATTCAGTATTTTCACTATTATGTTCTATATCTTCAGTTCAATCAGAAGATACTTAAATGCAGGTATCATTTTCCCTCTCTCTCTCTTTTTCTTTTGTCCAGTGTCTAGTAATTTTTAGAAACTCAAACCATCCATGGTGATAGTTTGATTTCTGAATCTATTTAAGTATACATAGTCTTTTCAGAAAACTGTATTTAATTTTTGTTCCTCTCTAAATCAACTCATCCTGTTTTCTTGACACTATATCATCAACATGATGAATCATTTCTTTTAGAAGAAATAAGTTTAATTAATTAAACATCAATCTATGGATTTAGAAAATGGCTAATCCAATACATTTATCTTAACAACCAAGATAATTTGATGTGGTCTAGTTATTTTAGTGACTAGTTATTATAGCTGATCAAATGTGCTTGATCTACCATGATCTGATTGGATAATTATGATTAACCTTCAAGAACCCTAGCTTCTTTCTTTCAACTTGTTGTGGAGACTACAAGGGATCTGAGAAAGCATCTTTGGCTGTTTTGTCTTTGTTGAGAATATTCTACTTGTTCTGTATCTACTCTCTCCCTGGAATTTTCTCAGGCTGGCCTGATTTCTCCCCTTTACAGCTTGTTTTCACATAACTGGAATTCTCACTCTTCATATAGCTGCTTTTGTAAAGTAATCAAGTACACTGGACCTTCCATTTCAATACTGTATGACACAAATAAGTCAAGCAAGTAAGAGACACAGTCAATAAAACAAAATTACCATAAATTTTAAGAAGTAAGAGTGACAAATTAAAGACTGGTTTCATTATGAGATTTGTCAGATAAGTCACAGAAGTTGAAGAATATTTAAACTGTCTTTTAAAATATCTAGTCAGAAAGACATCAATTTACACATGAGAAAAATAAAGCTCAGAGAAAGGGAAATGACCTGCCCAGGTCATGTAGCTGGTTATTTTTAAAGCTGGAAACTGAACCTTGGCCTGATCCCTAGTTCACAGCTTTCTCTACCATTACAAATAGTTTAAGTTGACATTCTCCTCTATTCTGTTTAGTCCTACTTACCTTTCCTGAGAACTAAATAGATATTCTTTTCTCATTGTTTCTTGACTTACTTCTTTAACTACTTCCTTATCTATCCTCTATTCTTCACAGAAAAAAAATTCTGTGGCACGTTGGCTGTACTAGCCCTTTTCTTTCCCTTACTTCCTGTTCTTTCTTCAATCTTTTCTAATCTACTTTTATTCTACCCCATCTCTATCCCCCTGAAATTTCCTGTCAATGTCACCAATTATCTCCATGTTGCCAAATTCATTATCACGTCTCTGTCCACATCTTATTGAACTATCAGTGTATTCAATATGAAAAACTCTTCTCTTTTGGATTCCAGGAAACAGCAGACTCTAATTGTCCTTCTTCAGTTTATTTTTATTTTATTTTAATTTTTATATATTTTATTTTAAAGATGTGGGGTACAATTCAGGATTAGGTATACAAGTGGACATCATGCAGGTAAAGTTTGGGCCTCCCTTTGTTCCCCACTTTGCTTGAGATCAGGTACCCTTATTGATGTTCTGTGTCTCTTTGCCCTCTGCTCCATTCCCCCGCAGTATCCTGCTACTGCCAATCCCTTTCTTATAGTATTGTGGTAAATGTCCAGGGTTCACTTATGAGTGAGAACATGTGGTACTCTGTTCTTTGTTTCTGAGATATATCTGTTTCCATAGAGGTTGAACTAGTTTGCATTCCTACCAGCAGTATAGATGCATTCCTTTTTCTCCACATCCTTGCCAGCATCTCTTGTTTGTTTTTTTAATGATGGTCATTCTTTCTGGGGTGAGGTGGTATCTCAGTGTGGATTTGATTTGTATTTCTCTAGTGATTAGTGAGGCTGAGCACTTTTTCATGTGTTTGCTGGCTACCTGTATATCTTCTTTTGAGGAGTGTCTATTCATGTCTTTTGCCCACTTTTTAATGGGGCTGTTTATTTTTTCCTTTTGGCACGTTTGAGTTCCTTGTAGATCCTGGATGTTAGACCTTTGTCAGATATATAGTTAGCAAACATTTTTTCCCATTCTGTAGTCTATCTCCCTGCTCTCTTGATGGTTTCTTTTGCTTTGCAGAATCTTTTCAGTTTAATGAGGTCCCATTTGTCTATCTTTTTTTTTTTTTTGAGTTGGAGTCTCACTCTGTCACCCAGACTGGAGTGCAGTGGCACGCTCCCGGCCACCACAGCTGGGCTCCAGTGATCCTTCCGCCTCAGCCTTCCAAATAGCTGGAACTACAGGCGTGCGCTAACATGCCTGGCTAATTTTTATTTTATTTTATTGTAGAGATGAGGTCTTGCCAAGTTGCCCAGGCAGGTCTCGAACCTGTGGGCTCAGGCAATTCACTCACCTCAGCCTCCCAAAACGCTGGGATTACAGGCTGAGCCACCAAGTCCGGCCATTTGTCTATCTTCTTATGGCATGGACATGCAGGGTTTTAATCAGGACTTGGTTGCCTACTCCAATTTCTATAAGGGTGTCTCCTGTATTTTCTAAAATTCTTATTGTTTGAGGTTTTACATTTAGGTCTTTGATCCATTTTGAGTTGATTTTGTGTATGGTGATGGGTAGGGGTCCTGTTTCAATCTCCTGCATGTGGTCAACCAGTTTTCCCAGCACCATTTACTGAATAAATTCTTCTCTCCCCAGTGGGTTGTTGGTGGAAGTTTTGTCAAAGATGAGTTGATTGAGGATTTGAAGTTTTGCTTCCGGAATCTCTATCCTGATCCATTGGTCCATATGCCTGTTCTTGTACCAGTATTAGGCTGTTTTGATTATTGTAGCCTTACAGTAAAGTTTAAAGTCTGGAAGTGTGATACTTCCCCCTTTGTTTCTTTCATTGAGGATTGTTTGGGCTATTCATGGTCATTTATGTTTCCATGTGAATTTATGTTTAGTAATTTCCAGGTCTGAGAAGAGTGTTATTGCCTTTGGAAGAATGGAATCTTAACAATGTTGATTCTTCCAATCCACAAGCTTGGAATATTTTCCTTTTGTTTATGCTGTCTTTGAGCAGTGTCTTGTAGTTTTCATTGTAAAGGTCTTTTACTTCTCTAGTTAGGAAGATACTGAGGTATTTCATTTTGGGGGGAGCTATTGTGAATGATATTGTGCTTTTTATTTGATTCTCTGCCTGTTTGTTGTTGGTGTATAAGAATGCAACTGTCTTTGCATATTTATTTTGTATTCCAAGACTGTGTCAAATTTCTTTTTCAGTGCAATTAGGTTTTGGACAGAGTCTCTTGGATTTTCGAGGTATAGGATCATATCATCAGCAAAGAGGGATAATTTAACTTCTTATTTCCCTATTTGTACACCCCTGCTGTCCTTCTCTTCTGTAATTGCTATTGCTAGGACATTCAACACAATGTTGAACAGGAGAGGTGAGAGTGGGCAGGCTTGTCTTGTTCCAGTTTTCAGGGGAAATGCTCCCTGTTTCTGTCCATTTAGCAATATGCTGACTGAGTTTGTCATAGATGGTGCTTACTATTTTGAGGTATGTTCCTTCTATACCTAGGTATTCAAGGGTTTTTATCAAGAAAGGATACTGGATTTTATCAAAGGCTTTTTCTGCATCTAATAATATAATTACATGGTTCTTGTTTTTACGTTTGTTGATGTATTTAATTACCTTTATAATCTTGCAAATGTTGAAAGACCCTTGCATCTCGGGGATGAAGTCTACTTATTCATGGTGGATGATTTTTGAAATGTGTTGTTGGATCTGATTTGTTAGAATTTTGTTGAGAATTTTTGCATCTGTGTTCATTAGGGATATAGGCCTGTAGTTCTCTTTTTTTGTTGGAGCTTTACCCGGTTTAGGTATCAGTGTGATGTTAGCTTCATAAAATGATTTGGGAAGAATTCTGTCATTCTCAATTGCCTGGAGTACTTTCAATAGGATTGGTATTTGCTCCTCTTTGTATGTTTTGTAGAATTCTGCTGGAAAGCAGTCTGGTCCAGGGTTTTTTTTATAGGTAGTTTTCTTATGATGGGGTCAATTTCCTTGGTTGTTGTTCCTCAGTTTTTTATTGTTTTCTCCTCTGATAGTTAAATATTAAAGCGTAATTCAACAAATTGCCTAAATTTTAAGAAAGCTATGAAAAAGCCTGACAAAGATATTACAAAAAAATAAAATCATAATCAAATAGACCTCAGAAATGCAGAGAAAAAATCCTTAACAAAATATTAACAAACGAAACTCAACAGCACATAAAATAGGTAATATTAAATAGAGTTTATCTCTGGAATATGTTTGGTTTAATATTAAAAATTCAATCAATGTAGTTCCTCATAATTAACAGAATGAGGGAGAAAAAACATGATTATCTTCATAGAGAGAGAAAAATCATTTTACAAAATTCACACCCATTTATTGACAAAAGCAATAAGCACTCTATGAACAGAAGAAGAATTTTCCTTATTCTGATAAAAGACATCTATGAAAAACGTATAGTTAACATCATTCTTAATGGTAAAATATGAAATGCTTTCTCCCAAGACCAAAAACAAGGCAAGAATGTCCACTTCCACTACCTCCATCAAGATTTTATTGGAAATCTTAGCCACTACAATAATAAAAAACAAGGCAATAAAAGACACACTGAGAAATGAAGTAAATACATTTTTATTCACAGATGACATGATTTTCAAAGAACAAAAGCCGAATGAACCTTCAAAAAAGCTTCTAGAACTGATGTGTGAATTTAGTAATGTCTCAGGATACAAAGTCAATATACAAAAAATCAATTGTATTTCCCATATTTAACTGCATAAAAAAGAAAAGAATCAATTCTATTTACAGTAAAGTAAAAAAGCATAAAATACTAAAGAATAAGTTTATCAGGACCATACAGTATCTCTACATTGAAAATTGCTAAATGCTACCAAGATAAATTAAATAAATAGATGGAAAGGTATACCATGTACATTTATTAGAAGGCATACTGCTGTTAATATGCTGATTTTCCCCCAAATAATCTATAGATTCCATGTTATCTCAATGATAATCCCACTAGTATTTTTTAAATAAATTAATAGGCTAATTCTAACATTTATATGGAAGTGCACAGGAGCTAGACTATCCAAAGCAGTCTTGAAGAAGGACAATATTGGATGACTTAACCTGGCTTTAAGATTTACTGTCGAGTTTCAGTAATCAAGAAAGTGTGAGGCAACCCTCTCGGGTCCCCTCCCACTCTGGGAGATTTTCTGTCCTCTTAATAAATCCTGCTTTCTAAAAAAAAAAGAAAGCAAGCAAGAAAGAAAGTGCAGTACTAGCAAAAGAATTTACAAATAGGTCGGTGGAACAGATTAGGGAGTCCAGAGTTAGAACCATACTGATATAATTTTGCTTGATTAGCCATGTAATACAGAAAGGAAAATGTTTTCACAAAATATACTAGAACAACTGAACATCTATGTAGAAATAAACTTTGACCCATACCTCACATCATAAAAGAATAACTTGAGATATATCTTAGACCTAGCCATAAAGGCTAAAACGATAAAAATTCTAGCAACAAACATGGGAGAATATCCTCAGGACTTTGAGACTGGGCAAAAGTTTCCTAGGAAGGACAGAGACAATTATAACCATAAAACAAGTAATTGTAAGGTTGATATCATCAAAATTAATATTTCTGCCCATCCAAAGACACAATTGGTGAAATTAATAGGCAATTCACAGATCAGTATATAAGATTTATAAAATGTATAGCTGACAAAGGACTGAGTACATGTAAGGAAATCATGTTACTCAACAATAAAACTACAACCACATTTTAAAAATGGGCCAATAGTTTAAACAGACACACTGCAAAGAAAATTGTACAAATTACCAATAAACTTGTGAAAAAGCACTCAACATTAGAGTCATCTGGAAAATGCAAATTAAAGGTACAATGAGATATGCTAAAGACTCACCAAAATGGTTGCGATTAAAATCACTACAATTAAATGCCGGGTGCAGTGGCTCATGCCTATAATCCTAGAACTTTGGGAGGCTGAAGTGAGAGGATTGTCAAAGCCCATGAGTTCAAGACTAGTCTGCGCAACTTGGTGAGACCCCCATCTCTGCAATTAAAAAAAAAAATTAGCCGGGGATGGTGGTGTGTGCCTATAATTCCAGCTGCTTGGGAGACTGAGGTGGAAGGATTGCCTGAACCCAGCAGGTTGAGGCTGCGGTGGCCGTGAGCATGCCATTGCATTCCAGCCTGGGCAACTGAGTGAGGCTTTAACTCTAAATAAGTAAATAAAATAAAATCAAATCACTGATAACACCAATTGTTGATAAAGACATATGACAACTGGAAATCTCATCCATTGATGATGGGTCTGTAACATGGTACTATTGCTTTGTGAAAAGGTCTAACAATTTCCTAACAACATATACTTGTACCTATCCTATGACTCAACATTTCTGCTACTACTCCAAATAAATGAAAACATGTACATGAATATAATTGTGTGAGAATGTTCGTACCAAATTTATTCATAACATAAAAAGCTGGATACAGCCCAATTGTCCATCAACAATCAATTGGCTAAACAAATTCAGTTACGGTCACAAAATGGAATATTGCTTAACCTTAAAAAGGAACAAACCATTGATATACACAACATGAGTGAATCTCAAAAACATTAAGCTTAGTTAAAAAAAAAAAGCCTTCCACAAAACAGCATGTATATGACAAAAAGTGTAAAATTTTGATTGCCTTAGGGGAGAGGTGTTGGGGATTTGCTGAGAAGGCATATGAGGGTACTTTCTGGAAGATGGTTCTATTTTATATCTCGATTAGAGTTATGTCAGTGATTATCAACAGGGAGAAATTTTGCCTTCCAGATTATTTTTAGCAAGGTATAGAGACAATTTAGAGGCCAAAGATGCAGCTAAACATTTTATAATGCCCAAAGACATCCCTCCACAGCAACAACAACAAAATTATCTAAATTAAGGATGGTATTGAGGCTGGGCAGAGTGGCTCGTGCCTGTAATCCAGGGAGGTTGAGATTGGAGGATCACTTGAGCCCAGGAGTTCGAGACCAGCCTGGACAATATGGCAAGACCTTATTTCCACCAAAAAAAAAAAAATTGCTGGATGTGGTGGTGTACATCTGTAATCCTAGCTATTCAGAACAATGACACAGGTGGATCACTTGAGCCCAGGAGTAGGAGGCTATGATGAGTCATGATTGTGCCACTGCAATCCAGCATGGGCAACACAGTGAGATCCTAACTAAAAAAAAAAAAGTATTAAAATTTAAAAATCCCAAGTTAGGGTTATATATGTGTATGCATTTCTCATTTCTCAAAACTCATTAACTGATATCCTTAAGATTTTTGCATTTGCTCTTTGCAAATTTTCCTATAAAAAAAGAACTAAGTAATAATATGCATACTGTAGTAGAGGAATGGGAGTGACGTGTTCTTTCTTTTACCCCAAAGCATAAACAAACTGACAGACTGATGCATGCAATAGTGCAATGGATAGTGATATGATAAAATAGATATAGTAAAATTTTAATTGTACAATCTATAGGGTGAATATACAGATGTTCATTATTCAGTTTTTTCATTCCTAAAACTTTAAACATTTTCGTAATGTCATCATGCTTGATTTCTTCACTTAATTCACCCATCTGTATTATCTCCGTTTGTATGCCCTGCCTGTTCTATTATCAGAATATATCTTACACTGGTTCACTTTTATCTATTTCTACTCAGCCTAAGCTACCAACAACCCTTTCAGCGGACCACAGCAGTAGTCTGTTAACTAATCTTTCTCTGCTTCCTTTTATGCTTCTTTATAACCCATGCTTCCTACCACAGCCAGAGCAGACTTCTTAAAACAGAGCTGATATAGAACATTCCCTGATTAAAACCTTCCCAACTAGCAACTCACTATACTTGGAACAGAGTCCTCCTGCCTTACTATGTCCTGTCAGGGTCTCCAGGGCCCAACACTTGCTGACTTTTTAAAAAACTTAATTTAAATTTTTTTAAAGATGTGGGGTACAATTCAGGGTTAGGTATATAAGTAGTCATCATAGAGGTGAAGTTTGGGCCTCCCTTGGGCCTTCACTTCACCTGGTTGGAATCAGGTACCCTTATTAATATTATGTGCCCTCCTCACTCCTCCAGTAATGATCCACTACTGCCAATTTCTTTGATGTAGTATTATGATAAATGTTCAGGGCTGACTTCTAAAACTTTTCTATCTGTCGTCTACTGTGTCACCTTACCCAAACACTCTGGTCAACTTTTATGTCTTGGACATGTCACACTTGGTCCCACATCAGGCACTTACTCTGCCTGTTTTCTCTGTGTGAGATACCTTTTCCCTGACTCCTGACATTGGGCAACTCTTTTCTTTTCTGGGTTCCAGTTAACATGTTACTTCTTCTTTCTCCATCTAAAGTACACTCCTCCTCATTAATGCTGTTCGTATCACCTATTTTACTTTCTTCATAGGCGCTACGTAAATTTATCTTGTTTATTTGTGTGTTCTATTTAGATTTTAAAGTCCAAGAAAGCAGAGACCATATCTGTCTTGTTCATTGCTATATCACCAAGCCAAGAGTAGTGTCTGACATATTAAGTGCAAAATAAATGCTTGTTTAATGAGTGCATGGATGAATGATATGTTCACAAACTTGATGGGATGTCAGATTTTTTTTAGTGTCCTAGAAATGCCCATATTCTGGAGAAAGAAATTCCACGAAGCACTCTCTTAGACAAAGAACATACCATATATAGAGAGACTTATAGAAGGATATGAAACAGAAGATCGATCATAGAACTTGTCCCTTGGGCATACACGCCTCTGGGCTCAACACGCTGTTTTGATTTTCTATTGACTTGGCTCAGGAATAGAGGATTAGTTAAATGAATTATGGAGTATCTTCCTGAAGATGGAATCTCTGCACATATTAAAAATCATGTTGTAGAGGAATATTTATGGACACAGCGAAAAGTTCATAATGTATTGCCAAGTGAAAAAAGCAGGCTTCACAGTAATGTGCTCAATATTATCTCTAAGCACCCTGAGCAACCTCTTCCCTTTCTTAACAACACTTTTCCAAGGTTGTGAATAGATTATTTGTCTTTTCCTAGGTCTTCTGAGGGCAGACACCTTTGGTCACACTTGAAATCAGAGGGACTGGGCATTTTTGTAAGCCCAGTGTAATTCATAGAATATTTATTTGGGTCGGTGTAATTCACAGAATATTTATTTAATAATAAGTGTTAAAAATCTGCAAGGTTCTAGGAGGTGGTGGAACTAACTAAGAAGGAGTTTATTTTGTGTTATATTGTATTCTATTCCATGAAGGAGTTTAATTCCAGCTGGTTCCCAGAATGAACTCCTGTGATACAAGGAGATAGTTAGAGTGCTCCACTCTGAAGCAGTATGGAGAACCATCAGTTATCTGAGTGTTCCTAAGTTTTTCACCCTTACCTTTAATATCTAAATTACAATAATCTGAGGATCCCTCCTGTGTGACTGCAAGAATCCAATTCTGTGTCCAGTTATCTCTGAGGTTCACTGGAGGAATTCTGTATCAGTTTCCTGTGGCTGCCATAACAGAGTACCACACACCGTGTGGCTTAAAGCAAAAGGAATATTTATTGTCTTACTGTCTGGACCCTGTGTATCCAAAATCAAGATGCTGGGCTGGTTGGTTCTTTCTGAGGGTTATGAGGGAGAATCCTTTCCATGCCTCTCACAGCTTCTGACAGTCTCGTGTGATCCTTGACTTGTATATGACATTTTCCCTGTACCTTCACATTGTCTTCCTTCTATGAATGTCTGTTTCTGGGTCCAAATTTCTCTTTTAATATGGACACTACTCATATTGCATTAGGGCTCAATATAATGAAGTCCAAATTATATTAGAATCTCATTTTAACCTGATGGTCTGCAAAGACTCTATTTTCAAATAGGTTCGTATTCATAGGTACTCAGGGTGAGAACTTCAACATTTTGGAGAGCAACACAATTTAACACATAAAAAATCACATCCTGGGCTCAGCTGTGTTCTGTTCATGTCACTCTCTGTCTTTACATTATCTCTTCTTCATGTTGTGATGTCTCACTCCTATTTAACAGTGAAGTGTCATTTAACATAATGTAAATGAAGGTATGAGGATGATATAAGTAAAATTTAGTGCAGAGAAGGGAAACTTCAACCGGATATTAGGTCTTCAAGTGTGCACTTCAACTTCTTACTAGAATTCTGGCCATCTCTGACCATCTCGGTTTCAACTTTTGGCCCACTGCCAGATTGTGGGATCTGATCCCCTTTCTCAGAGGAGTTTTCTGCATTTCAGTTGTTTCCTCACCTCAGTCTAGGGAAACACACCAGTGAAAACACCAAAACTAATCAATATGAAAGTAAACACTTCAGAGATATACCTTCTTCATGATGAAAACACCATGATGGTATTACAAAGGCAGCTTAACACCAGGTTTGTAGCATCTACATTTGGCTATGGGCCTTCATAGTTCAGCGTGGGTAGGTACTTGCCTCACAACTGTTTGACTCATAACTAGCACCAAAAATGATCCCGCTCAGAACAAAAAAAGAGCATTCTGTAAGAACAGATTTGGGGGCAAAACTTGTTATCATGTTTTTGTAAAAGCACTATCATTTTTTTCTTACTATAACTGTGTCATGGAGTGGGTAGGGTCTCCTAGAGGAATTAGGACAAGAACTGCAGCTTAAAAGATAATGCTTATTCTGTGAGGTAGTAATTTTCTTTAAATACACATCCATATTAACTGTGTGATAGGTGTATAAGTTATTAGAGACAGAATTGTTCAACCAAAGGATGGGCTAGCTGAGGCATTCATCTAATTGCCTTGCATGTGAGGGCTGTGCCTGCACAGACTGAGGAGCTTTGTACATGAAAGCTATGAGGCAGAAAAACAGATGCCATGGGGTCCAATTAAATGGGATGCTGGCAGTATACATCAAACTTCCTGTCAGAGCTGTGCTGAAAGCAGGCGGGTTGAGGGGATGGGGCACCATCTACCCTTTGCCCCACCCATATATGATTATGCTCCACATTAAGTCCACATTGTCACAGACACTTCAAGATGGTGGCAGATTGCAATCTTTTAATCAGTACACGAATGAGGAGTAGGGGAGCATTCTACTGGGTTAGAGGAGTAAGGGAAGACATTGAAAAGAGCCCAATATTTGAAGAAGGTCATATGGCTGAGATGTACAAATTTGTACCCTTGGACAAGATACAACCAACAAAACATGCTGAGCCAACTTTCTCAAATGATTTCACATAGCAATAAAGATGGTTTCTCTTGGAACATGAAAGATCTGTTAACACATTAAGACTGCATACTTGAGAGCAACAATAGTCTAGATCTGAGAGTTCTGTGTTTCCTTAGGATGTGTAATCTTTTGTTCTCCACAGTTTACACTGTTCCCCTTTGTGTCCTCAGCATGCAGGCACAGTTAGTCACTTGGTATCATCTATTGATCTTGGTCTGATAACTTTTTAAAAATAGATGAATATTTCTTTGTCCCTTGGTTCTATCAGAGGTGGAAAAACAAAATATAGGCTTGGATAGTAATTTGAGTTTTTAAATGTTAACCAGTTTTATTTAGTCATATTGCTACCTGTTGTAGTCCAAGAAAAAGCACTTCATTTTTATAAGACCTTTATTATTTAAAAAAAAAACAGGATTTAGTAGGCAGAGAAGGGCAATGGAGTGGATTAGTGGAAATTATATTCCAATGAGGAGAAACTAAATAAGCACAGTCCCAGAGCTATAAAAATGTGGATTAAGTCCAAGAAACAGTATGGCTGTTCCCTGTCATGTCTAGGAATTCCATCATGGCTAAGATAATGACCTTATGGCTGGAATGGTGGAGTGGAGAGGGATAAATGGGTAGGACTAGCAGAGTGCAGAAAGACTATAAAGTGACTTGAATGACTAGCTGAACAGTTGTGTGTGTGTGTGGGGGGTTCTATGAGATTCCCAGTAGCAAGAGAGATGGGACTAGGTGATCAAATGTAGTAGGATGGGCAGGTTTTTCAGAGGGAGAATTAATGGATGAGTATGGTCTTTTTGTAGCCCTTGCTGATATGGCATATATTTGGGATTGAGGACTGAAGAAAAACTTTGCCACTTCAGTGCAGGTCAAACAACTTTTTCATGACATGCAAGGAACCATAGCAACTAGGTGAAATGTGAAAGTGTAATTAATAACTTGGAAGACAAAGTCATTTAGGTTTATTTATTTATTTTTATTAGCCGATTTATTTGGGTCTCTTTGGAATTTAAATAGATACAAGGCATAGCTTTTTGGCATTTACTTTTTTGGCTCAAATGCCTGTCAACCTAATGCCAATTAATATGAACCATGTTACCATGCGCACAGCACATTTTAAAGCTTAACTGACTCCTGACCTGAGATATGCTGACTTCCATTTAGATTTTAGGAACCTAATACTTTATAGCATGCGCTGGTTAGATATCAACATCGTTAGACCTATTTTAGACAACTGGGAAAAATAGAACTGATTCCTACCACAGAATTATTTGAGAACTTACTGGAAAAAAAAATGTTAATATCTTAGTAGCCATTTCATTCATTTAGCACTTTGGATTTGACAAATTACTTTTCATAATTTTTCATCCAAGGAAGGTTGTAATATGGAGAGAAAGTTAGAATTATCTGTATTTTATATGTAGAAAGTTTGAGCCTCAAAAAGATGAAGTAATTTGTCCAAAACTGTATAACTAGTAACTGGTGAATTCAGTCTGGAATACAGGTTTTATGGGTTCTGTTTCATTACTCTTCAACTGTTAAATATTCATTATATTCTATCCCTTAGGACACAATATTTTTAAAGAGGCAATCCTTGAAAAATAATTTTGGCGTTATATCAGTAAAGATTTTTTTCTTCATATCAAGTGTCAGAAAATCCAACTCAAACTGGCTTTAATAAATTAGGAATTTTGTTGACATATATTTCTAGGGTAATCCAGGATTCAGTTGTAGCTTGATCCAGAGGGCTCCCAACATGTCAGGGAGACTTAGCTTTTCTTTATCTTGACTCCGCTTTCTTTCTTTCTTTTTTTTTTGAGTTGGAGTCTCACTCAGTCGCCCAGACTGGAGTGCAGTGGCTGCTCCCGGCCACCGCAGCTTCGCCTGCTGGGCTCCGGTGATCCTTCCACCTCAGCCTTCTGAGTAGCTGGAATTACAGGTATGCGCTACCACGCCCGGCTGATTTTTTGATTTATTGTAGAGATGAGGTCTCGCTGCCCAGACGGGTCTCGAACCCACGGGCTCCAGCAATCCACTCACCTCAGCCTCCCAAAGGCACGGGATTACAGGCTGAGCCACCAAGCCCGGCTGACTCCACTTTCTATTGTGTTGATTTTATTCTCAAGTTTCCCAAAGTAGTTGGATAGCTGGCAGTAACTCTAACCCTTAAATGTTCACACATTTGGGTCCAGTGGTCATGATGTAACAAATTTCCTGGTAACTCTTGAATAAGCCTCAGAATTCTCCTTATTGGACCAGCTTGGGCTGTGTGCCCATCTCAGAAACAGTCACTGAGACCAGTCACTGTGGTGTGTTGATGTAGGAAGCCTAGTAACAGCTTTCACTTCTGGAAGTAGGAATGGAACCATACCTGGGCTGAAAGCAGGCATAGAGTAGTTCTCCAGAGAGAATGGAAAGTGATAATACCAGAAAAGAAGGGACATGCATGCTGGGTAGCCAAAGCAACAAACGTCCTCCAGAAGAAGCCAAACTAAATCCCTGGGTTTATTTTCTGGTAGATTCAGGAAATGGAACATTTTACTGGAAATTAAGCCTACTGTCTACCTCTTCACAATGTCTCACTGTAATGCAGGGGACCTATAACTAAACTGCAAGGAAGGTAAGGTCTGTTTCTGTGTACCATAGTTCCCATTCTAAACCACATTTCCTATACTAAGACCACCAAGTCTTGGGTGGCAGTTTTATATGCTGGTTTTTAATTAGTTTCTACTTTAGTCCTAACTCCTGACATTTCTCTCTATCTTTAGCTTCATATCTGCCACACTGTATCTATATCCACAATTTCCCTACCTATCTGCTGCTTCTGGAGTGCTCTTTTATATTTCTGGGCCTTTGCCTGGGTTCCTGCTTCTCCACAGTACACTCTTCTGTATTACTTCTCTTAGGAGTAATTCCTAATTATTTTTCATGACTCTGTTTAAAGGTTACCTACTCTCTGAGCTTTTCTGATCCTGACCTTCCAGGCTGAAATAGTGCTCCCATGAAACCCTTTACATTTAAAAAATAACATTCTTATTATATTGCATCGTAATTCGTCTTTCAAATTTATTTTGAATTGACAAATAATATTGTATATATTTATGGGATACAATGTGATATTTCGATCTATGTGTATGTTGTAGAAAGACTCAAGCAAGCTGATTAGCATATCTATTGCCTCATCAATTTATCATTGTAATTCTTGATTTTCTTATCTTCTTCCACTAGAACTCCTCTATGACCACAGTTTGATCTGTTTGCCTTATAAATGGTAACCATCCTAACATCTCTATATAGTTACTAAGTTGTTGATGAAATGAAAATGTGCATGAATTGTTTGAGTAATTATTGAGGGGATCAACCTCATTCACAGGCCTGTATTATTTACTACTCTTCCTAATCTAATTCAAAATGCAGGCAGAGGAAATATCCTGGGGACACTCACCCAAAGCTGGCATAGGAAAAGGGAGCAGATACCAATCCTTGGGGATGGACTTCCCAGGATCAGATTTGTGGGAGACAATACTTTGCAGAGAGCTTGACACTTGCCATCTCTGCAAAGTCAACATTGCAGAAGAAGTAGGCTTGGAAGATGCAGAGATCTGCAGCCCAATTAATGGTCGCGACTGCTCATTACAGTGAAAAACCTGTGCCCACGCTGTGTCAGAAGCTGCCCACATCAGAATGCCTTTATTAACTACCTTTTCTGTCTTGGATAAGACTGCCAAGAAAGATGGTGTTGTCATCTAATAGGAGATCACCAGTGAAGGCAGCTGCTACTGCACAAACCATTATCAGAATATTGTGACCAGCTTGTAGTATCTCAGAATCACAGAATGAGCAGAATGCATATAGCTGGAAGTCAGGTACCAAAAATAATCGCACAGCATTGAAAAAAAGTGGCCTATGAGAAAAAGTTACAGTAATTAGCTTATTTCACTTGGAGAGGAAAAATACAGGGAAATTTACTGCGTTCATAGTTGTACATATTGACGGCTTTTTCCTGTTGTCCTTTCTTCACTTCCTGCTTTATTTTTCCTCTGCAATATGTTGATGAAACATAATAATGTGATGACTTCAGAATATGTATGAGAATAAATACTTTGGAAGTTTGCAGCATTATTGCATTGTCTTGCAACTATCTCCCTCCTGTCCCCTTCCATAAAGAAAAACACAGAAAGGAGTAAGTATACCATCTGCAAGAGCTCTTTCCTCTTTTATAGCCATCCTGTTGCCATCTGCTAAAATCCTCAGCCCACCTGCATAGTGAACAACATTAATTGTTTTCCAGAAATGTGCAAGAACCACAATGTCCCTCAAGACTGAGGGTTGGAGGAAAGAGACATTTTACATCACCTTCAGGTGAGCTTTGCACCCTGCAACAGACCTGGATCCCTTTATTAATCTACTGTGTGCTCAACCAAGCTTATTGTCTGAGCAGGGGATTGTTCTTGGATAAAACAGAATCTTAGTGTTTGTTTCTTTTGAAATTTCTGAAGCCTACAGGGACTCAGAGGTGCTGTTCCTAATGTTGAAGAGAGTTTAGAGGTTATCATTGGAATAACAATAAGGATTTTTCATTTCTTTTCTGTGCCATAATCTTCTTTGCTTCTGATCAGGAATATATATATATTGAGATAGTGTGTGTGTGTATATTTAGCCAAATCCTGATGTATTTCCTATACGTAATTATGAATAGACTTTCGTTTTCCTTGCTGATACTGAGCAAGTGGCCTGGGATGCTTCAAAAGGGAATTGTCTAGCATTTCTCAATTTCTATTGCCATTTTGCACAGAAAATTCCTCCTTTTGGAAAGCTGTGAAGTGCAAGGAGGACTGCCCCCCCCCAAAATAGGATTATCTTTTGGAGGGAGGGCCTCTTGTAGTACAGACTTCCCCTGCCAGGTAAGTATTCTAGGAACCCATCAGCATCAGTGTACCAGCTTACGTTGTTGTGAGAGACTGCATTTGGCTTCCGTGAATTTTTTTTTGGAGATTCTTTCAATGCATTTGCACATTTCATGATGGGTAATTACAAGCACACTTGCCCACACCATGCTGAATGTTCAGTAGTTTTTGACCCAAAATGGCATGACCCTCATGCCACTCTACTTATTTTGCCATTGTGAAAGAGGTGAAACAAAAAATGGCAGGAACACTAAAAGGCATCAAAATTGACAAGTTCAAAAACTGTTCTGAGCCGTGGAAAAAGTGTCTTGATAGGTGTATTGCATCAAATGATGAGTACTTTAAAGGTGACTGAAGTGTAAATATGTAAGAATAAATACACAATTTTTATAAATAAATTCTGTTGTTTTGGGGTCCCCCCATATGTGTACTCTTGCCATTGTGGCAACTCCAAGGCCCACATGTATTTCCAAATACCCCCTAAGGGGACTGTAACACCACCCGTTGAAAACTATTGAGCCGGGCTTCTATCTTTACCTTCTATTCAGGAAGAGAGGAGAGTGTTAGTCACCACTTCCTGTTAGGATGAAAAGATTCTGGTTTGTATAGCTCCAAACTGTATTTGGGCCATAAGCTACCAAAAAGGGACTCAAGTTATGAAAATTGAGAGTGTATCTGTAGAAGCACTTCTTCGGGCTAGCATTTCTCTCTCTGTGTCTTTTACACGTACATACAAGTATGGTTCTTAAGTCTGAATCCTAAGTTTAAAGCAATTCATATGAGACCGAAAGCAGTTAAGAGGAAAAGGAAGGCTTAATTTAAACATCCAGAGTTCATCAACCAATTTGAAAATATTAGTGGTCATTGTGTGCAATGGGTCTATGTGTATATATTTTCTTGAGAAGTTAATTTTGCAGTTATATTATTAGATGTCAGTTGACAATGCCTATGATTAGCATAGGCTTTTATTTTCATTATTTATTTATATAGCATTTATTCATTCACTTATTCATTCACCTTTTGTAAGTATCATCCCATGCTAATAACAATCTGCAATTCAAGTGGGATTGTTTTTTAAGCAGCCATATACATCAGCATATTCTATGCATAGATTCATCAGATTCAGCCTGCCTCTCTCAACCATTTTATCACTTTCCTTATGAGAAGGAGCTTATGCTGACTTCTATTTCCCCTTCCTGAAACAACATTGCCTTCATAAAAAGGAAAATAATGACTTGGTACAGCAGGCCCTTTTAAGGCTGCATCTACATAGGAGATGGGTTTTGTCATTCAATGGCTGATTGCTAGGCAATCAGTCATACTACAGAGTCAAGCTGATGCAGTTGGCTTAGCACCTAAAATAATCACTTATTTGGTAACTCATCTATTGAGTGGCAATCAGCAAACATGAATTGACCATCATAATGATCACTTCAATAGACTATATTGTTTCCTTTCCATACAGAACTGTTAAATCTGGGATTCAAAGTTATTTTAAATCAATAACTACAAACTCGGTTGAGTATCTGTCTATGTACTACATACCGTTGACTAGTGAGGACACAAAGATAAAGGGAGTAGGTGTTGTGGGACGACAACAGGCTTAAGAGTCGGAGAGATAAGGCTTCAGATCACACCAGCTCTATGGGCAAGTCATTTAACCTCTTTGAACTGCAATCGCTGGACTGTGTGAGGATTAACAGTACAGCATACATGGCACAGGGCCCAAGAGAAACATTGTATATGTTGTCATTGCCATTATTACAAACAAAATGTAGCTTTCATCCTTGAGGAGTTTGCGTTGCTCGTTGTCATTAGGTAAAATAATAAATTTTAGGTATACATATTACGTGTCTTATCTTAATTTTTAAAAACACCCCAAAGTTTCAGATTTTAGCATATATATTTTATTTGAGTCATTGCATATTCACATTTTGTAGCTAAATGTTTTCCTTGATATATTAAGATAAATTATAAGTGTCATGCTGACCAAACATGACTCTGCCACAACTCTATTCAGAACATTATCTCACAATTGTTTCACATACTCTGAGACTGAGTCATCTAATGTAGCTTACAGGAAAACAAGCTGTGTGTTACTGTAGGCGACTTTAATGATGTGGCGTTATTTAAGAATCCGGTGTTCACCACTTCCAGTTGAAAGAGCATGAGCAAATTAGGAAGACAATATAATTAAATATACTAAAATTAGGTTAACATAGATACCCTAATAGCTCAGTATGGCCACAGACTAGGACCACAGACTAGCTCAGTGTGTACACAGTGCTGTCCCTCTGTGTACACACAATTTCTTGAACACATATATGTATGCTTAGAGTCTGCTTCATAAGTACAATTTTATAGCAGATTTTATTAGTGTCTGTTGTAGAAGGTGGTTATTTGTTATTTGATCACATAGTTGCTTTACACCCTAGAAGGGAAAGACTATCTCTTGAGGTCAGGAACTCATTATCTAATGTTTCACAACAAACCATCTTAGTGACTAATAATAATTGCAATTCTATTCAAAATTCTGCTAGAAACTCTCCAATTTTGATAGAGATCTCAGAAGGGATGGCTTGCCTCTTCTCTACTTGAGGTTAGCTGGGGCAGCTCAAAGGTTTGGTGCTGGAATAATCTAAAAGGGTTTCTCAACTGGGATGAATTGCTTCCTCTCCAGAGGACATTTGGCAATATCTGGAATCATTTTTGGTTGTCACAACTTGGGGGAAGGACATCTAGTAAGTAGAAGCCAGGGATGCTGATAAATATACTATGATGCACAGTCCTCCTCGATACCCCCCAGAATTATCCTTCTCAAAATGTCAATTGTGCCATATTTGAGAAGCCCTGATATAAAGGCTTGTTCACTTAGCTGTCTAGTGATTGATTCTGTCAGTTCACTGACAGCCTCAGTTTCTCTTCATATGGCCCTCTCTAATGTGGTTTCTCCAGTCTCCTCGTGGACTAGTTTGGGCTTTCTCACTAGGGGTATGGGGAGGTGGAAATGTCCTGATGAGAGAGCCAGGCAGAAGCCAAATCCCTTAAGTGACCTAACTTCAGAAGTCATATGGCATGTTCTATTGGACGGAGTAGTCACAAACTCCTTTCATATTCCCATAAGATAGGGTGGGGGCACATGGACCCTGCCACTCCAGGGGAAGAAAGTCAGTAAACCACATTATAAAAAGAGCAGAAAGTAAAATTCCCTAGAGGGACCATGTCTCACTCTTCTTGGTATCTCAGCATCTTAGCAGTCAATGAAAGGTAACAGATGCTCAATCTGTGGATTTTTGAATTGTATTAAATTAAGTAAACTTAATATATGAAACATATGATAAACAATGAGGAAATTTGGCATTATATATAACAATTTTCCACAGAGTACCTTTAAATATGACTTGCTCCACTTCATTATAAAGTATGATTTAATTATGAAAATTTCAATGGCATATTTATTCATCTAGCTGTTCATTAATTCAGTATTCACTGAGCACATACTGTAGGCAAAAAGTGTGCTAGGTGCTGGCATACAAAGATGGGTCAGACATAAAATTGCCTTCAAGTCACTCATAGTCCAGTGAAGAAGGTAAGCAACATATATAAATCACCCTAATACAGGCCAGAGCTCATTAGAGTTACAAATAAAGTGCTCTGGTGCTATAAGAAAACATCTAGGTTTTTTCTGAAGTAGAAAGTGAAGACTTTATTAAGGATGCTCACTCTAATGAATACTAAATCTTTTTACTTCCTCATTCTACACTTCTATAATTGCGAAAGGAAATTGGCAGAATTTCATCCAATTTTATAATATTCAATCGAAGTAGTCACCTAAAACACAACGGAGGGCCATCTGCTGTGCAGCTGTTAAGTCTGTCTGTCTCAGTCACCGCCATTTATTGCCCTGGGAAGGTATTTCTCTTCACGAGAATATGGTGAATCTTCTTGCTGCAATCATAGGACATTGCATCCATAGGTTGTCCACCAAAAACAGACCTGTTTTATTACTTAGTATCAGTATTGCATATATACCTTATGGGCTCATGAAGAGCCTCAAGGATGTTCTTGGAAGTCCGTGAGCATTGGTGCCTCTCAGATATAAAATTCCAAAAGTTAAAATTGGAGAGCTCATGTCAAACTCACTAGTTCTTGGCATTCGGTCCATATAAATTTTTTAATCAGATTTATCCCACCTGAAACATTTATATACTTAAAGTAGCATTCTAAAATAAATGTAATTTTTGGAGGAATAATTCATGGTATTTTAGAAAATGCTTATGATATTTTTATTAGATTTTACACTTATAATTCAGAGAGAGGAAGAAGTGTTTCAGTAAGGGAATCAGTTAAGAAGTTGTGATATAATCAAGAAAAGAGACAGTGACTTGGTTTAGAATAATAGCGGAAGGAATCATAGTAGCTAATATTTATGATTTGCCATGTGACAGGGCTGTATATGGCTTCATAAGAATGATTTGTATTAATTCACACAATGATTATTTTCCCATTTTCCAGACAAAGAAACTGGGACTTGGTGAGTAACAATCAGTAAAACTAGAATTCAAGTCCACTTGAGCCTTCCTCTTTGGTCCACGGTATTAACCATTATGCATGTGGTACCTGTTATAAGGGAAAAAGTAGATAAACTTAGTGAGAAAGAATCTAGGTTATTTAATAACAGAACTGGGTTTAGGGGACAAAGAAGAGTGAGGCCTCTAGAATAACATCTCAGGCCATAGTTTGGGATTGGCCAGCTGGGTGCATGTAGGTGCAATTCTCCTAGGCTGGAAATACAAGGACACTGGGATTAGCTAACTGGCAAATTTAGTTTTGGACATGTTGAATGAAAATGAGATGCCAGAGGGACATCTATATATAGATGACCAGTGGGCAATTGGATACGTGGCTTGAAGTTCAGGAAAGAGATTATTATAAAAGATTTGTATTTGAATGTCATATGCTTAGATGTGAAAAAATGTGCATAAAGGAGTAGTCCAGGAAGAATGTGAAGCCTAGGTAGAGAAGGTTGCTCATTACAAAACATAGTGAATAGAATAGAGCCAAAATCTAGTTTATAATCTAGATGTGCAAGAATATGCAAAACAGCTTGAGAACAATTACCAGACAGAACGCAAAGAAGGGCAAACTACCTTTCAAAATTAGGAAAGCAAGAGCTGAATTGGAATAGAAATCTGGAAGTCTTCTTGGAACGCAGATCTGACCTGAGTTTCCATGAACAGACAGTAGTGTGGAGGAGAAATTGAGGAATAAATGAGGGCAGATTTCTGTGGTGAAGGCAAGGGAACAGCTTCCTATGCCTCGGTCCTTTACCTGTTATGCACAAGAAGAGACATTTACCTAGGTTACAGTTCATGCTGTAAGGCTGTTTTCTTTGCACTTGATGTGGAGACTGAAGTTTGTAGAACATTCTGTGGGGAGGAGAAGATGGGTAGAAAGTAGAGAGAACAAGAACTAGTTGGGACTCACAAACCGATCCCTCGATTCTCACTGCCTCTTACCTTGATGATATGAGTATCCTCAGGAGAAACTAGGGCTCTTTGTCATGGAGCTAAATGTCCATCTGGCTCAGGAGTCAGACAAGGTGAAGGATTCAGGGGAGGTTGGAGCAGTGGTAGACCCAGCTACTGTTCCACACCCATGAAGTGAATCAGTAGATCAGTGATAATATGTGTGAGCTACAAAATAGTTGCGGCATCTCTTCCACCTTCCTGATCTTGCACTAGAATCTTCCACAGCCCAACCTCACCAGAAGCCTATAGGTAAGGAAATTCTGGGAAATGTGGTTCATCCTACCCAAGTGCCACATTACTGGCCCCCAAGTCACGTATAAAGTTAGTCAGATGTGAATGGACAAGTACAACTGGAAAAGATCCAACAGGTCAGTGCTTCTCAAAATTTGCCATGTATTAGAAACACCTGGATGTCTTGTAAAAGCATAGTCTTTCTGGTTCAGTAGATCTAGGGTGGAGCCCAAGAATGGACATTTTGAGCATGTTTCCAAGTGATCCTGACACTGCTGGCCTGGGGACCACACTTTGAGAATCACTGGTTTAACTGAAACACAAGAGGCTTCATTAAGTTTTAGTGAGAAAAGGAGTGAAGAGGAAAATATAGCAAAGGAACAGTTAAGAAAAGCTACTGAATAGTAGACAACTGCTGAGTGAAATCTGATGTGACAGGACGTCATTATAAGTGAGTGAAGAGGAGGTTGACAGGCAAAGATGGTGTTTGCAGCAGGATGCGCTATTGCTGTGTGGGAGAGATTGTCTCAAGTCAACCTAGGAAGTGAGGAAATAAATTGCAAAATAGTTTTATAATAATCCAGTGATACAAATCCAGAATAGGGTGGTAAGGTGCTGTAGAAAACAGAAAGAAGGGACACAAGCATGAAAAAAACTACTTTGGGTACATCTTCAAATTCCCTCCTCCACACTCCCCCAAACAGTAGAGTCTCCTGTCTCTTTATGTTATCAGAGTCAACTTAAAGGGACCTCAGCCTTTAATTTTTGTCTCTTATAACTTTTTTTTCAGTTTTTTTTTTTTAACCAACTGCTGTGCATTGCAGGACATTTGGAAATCAGAAAAGTATAAAGAATAAAATAATAGCTTTCCACAAACTAGATATAATCACTACCAAATTTGAGGTATAATTCTCTTGACTCATTTCTCTTCTGCATGTATGTGAGTTCATTACATTTTATTTCACTTGGAATTGGTAGGTTTTACTCCCAGGCATTCTGCATTTGATCTTGCTGGATAACTGGGAGGACATGTTACAGTTGTCCAGTCAAGGTAGCCATCGGTATTCCTGTCATTTTCATCTTCCTTAAATGAACACCCGTTTCCCTTTTCAGACAACTCACTGGAATGACATCAGTGTTGTGCTGCCAGCAGCTTGTCACGGGTTTCAGATTGATGTTTCCTCAGACATCAAGTTAGGGATGAGGGTGATAGATTAGGTCAGATGGCTAAGCTAAGCATCCAGAAAGGCAAAACATCACCCATGTAGCCAAGTCCCAGCTTATCCTTATTATCTCATCTGATTGGGCTCAGAGTCCCTATGAAATAGAAACAATAATAAAAGTGACAACAGGAATAACAGTCAATGTTTACTGAATTATTTCTATGTGTTTGGGATTTTTATGGGTTATCTCATTTGATTCTTGAAACATTCTAGTGAGAAGGGTTGTTATTTTATCTATTTTACACATAGACTTTCTGGCTTAGAGAAGTTGGGAACTTGGTAGAGAGAGAGAGAGAGAGAGAGAGAGATAGACTTAAAAACTATGTCACTTGCCCAGGATTAAACACGTAGCTGATGATGGAATCTAGGAATCTAGATGGATTCTGGAATCTAGTGAAACCCAGGTCTTCACATTCCCAGTTCATTGCTTTTTCTACTTTATTCCATTGCTCTCTTGAAGAAATGTCCTGCTGGCCACAGCTTAGACACTCTCTCCTCCTTGCTTGTGTTCCTGGTTTTGGACTTACCACCTTTTCTGATCTCACTGTCTGCTTGCTGTGTCTACTACAACTTTTTGGACCCTCTTCGTTCCCCCGCCCCCAATCTGGTAATCTGATCCCTGAGCATGTTTCAGCTCAGACTAAGTCCTCCTCTGGGCATCCTCATAAAGGCCCCAGATCTTTTCACCTGACATTACCCAGCTAATGAGAACTCTGAAGGGCGGTAATAACGTATTCTGGAGCCTCTGCCTAAGTGCTCAACAGGATTGTGACAAGAGCGGTTTGCCTCCAGTTCATTTTCTCAGAACCCTCCTAGCCCCATCTGTCTCCACTGCACTCTGTTTCCTTCTGGCTCCTTCTTCCTCTTGTTGCCCACCACATCCCCCCAGGCCTCCTTCCTCTTCCAGGAAGCACAGTGCAGGGATGTATTTCCCTGCTTTATCACAGAGAACACAAAGGCCATTCCACCCTATGTAGTCCATAGCCTCTTTTCTGCAAGTGGCAATGAGCTATTTTTACATCTGTTTCCCAGATAAAATGCAAAGTGAAGGCAGGAGGCAGGTTTTCAAAACAAATGACTTAGTTTGAATCATTTTTACATAAAAGTAAATATTTTTTTTTCTTTTGAGTTGGAGTCTCACTCTGTCGCCCAGACTGGAGTGCAGTGGCCGCTCCCGGCCACTGCAGCCTCGACCTGCTGGGCTCCGGCGATCCTTCCACCTCAGCCTTCCAAGTAGCCGGAACTACAGGCGTGTGCTACCATGCCCAGCTGATTTTTTGATTTATTGTAGAGATGAGGTCTCGCTGCCCAGGCGGGTCTCGAACCCGCAGGCTCAGGCAATCCACTCACCTCAGCCTCCCAAAGGCGCGGGATTACAGACTGAGTCACCGAGCCCGGCTCATAAAAGTAAATTTAAAATATAATAGTGAATAGTTAGTATTTCTGACTTCAACACTATCAGGAAACTCTGTTTTTCAACTGCCACTTTTAAATTGACCGCCTATTTCATGCTCTCTCCAAAATTGTGCATCCAAGGCAAATTTGATTTCATTTTATAATTTTGTTTTGCTTTGTTGGGTTTTGATTCACACTCTCTAATTATTACTCACTTGGAGAATTTTCTATCACTCCTCCTATCAAGGGGTGGCCTTTTTTCTTATAGGCAGTCCATGATCTCTGATCTCTAAATCGGTTCACTAAATCAGACATGAAATGTGTGTATCCTCAGAGTAGACAACAACCACTTAGCAAGGTAAGGGGATTTTACTTCTGTTGATTTGTCTTCAGGTCAAGACATATCTAGTGTGTGTGTGTGTGTGTGTGTGTGTGTGTGTGTGTGTGTGTGTGTGTGTGTGTGTATGTATGATGCCAAGAGAAAAAGTCATCAGGTTTGGCAATGAGCATGTCCTTGTGACTCCCCGGAGAGAGATTTCAGAACAGGAAGAGGAGCAAACACTTAATGGAAGGCAATGACAAGGTGAGAGGGTGTTGAGGAAGTGGAGGTGGTGACCATGTGTACCTACAATTTATTTGAGTAGCTGGGCAATGGGAGAGAGGAGGAGGGTGGGGGATAGAAAGGGAGAAGGAAAGAAAGAGATAGGAGAGAGAACAGGTAGAAAGAGAGGGGAGAGAGAGAGAGAGAGAATGAGAGGAAATTCTGAGGGAGGAGACAACAGAAGAGGGGAGAGAGAGAGAGAGAAAGGAGAGCATTAGGTTGAAATACTTTTAAGACTAGAGAAGCTTGTGTGTGTGGTAAAAGGACAAGACACACACAAAAAAGACAAATTGAAGGGTGGGTAATTTAGGTATCCAAGTCCCAGGGGAAGGGGTACATTGACTAGAGAGGCTAGGCAGAAACACGAGTCATAGTAGAAAAACTCTTTGTCATATACTTAATAGAGGACAGAATAAAACCAAACCAGCATCAATTGAATACCTACCACACGCCAGGCACTTTGCATATCTCTCTCTTTTAAAATGCTCACTTTTGGGGTAAGAATTACCTTTATTTTCCAAGTAAGGAAACTGAAACTAAAGGAGATTAAAACAGTCATCCATGGCCACATTGCCAATAGGTGGCAGAGCTGGTATTAGAATTTAGCCTTGTCTGATTTGAAATGGAAGCTCTTTGCCCTGTCCCACTGTACCCTTTAAAACTATGATATCCAGTGCAGGGCAAGGAGGGGTGGGCATCTCTTCAAGGAGAAAGAAAGTGTTGGTGGTGCAGTGGGACCAGCATTACAGGAGCGGCTGGGGATGCCCCAGAGTATGGGCCCACAGCACTGCAAGCTGCTGTGGGGAGTAGGTCAGCCCCTGTAGTGGGTGAAGTTAATAAAGCTCTAGCAATGGTTCTCTTCTCACATTACTCTTCAGCATTAGCACTGAGACACTTGGAGTAGGTAAGAGGACACTGACCCAAGCAGAAGGACATGTAGGTGTCTGGATGTTAAGGGAGGCTAGCCTGAGGTTGAAGCTGGGCAGTGGTCCACGTGGGTGGGAAATGATAAAGACTGGGTGATTGGATTTTATGATGAAGGGAGAGATCAAGCTCAGGAGATGTGAAGATGACCGACCAGGGTATAGACAGCGCCACACATGACTTAACTGCTTAACTCTCTCCTCTCACCTCCTACTATGTATTTCTTAGGATTGGGTTCTCTGGTCAGAATAGACATCTTTTAGTAGTTCTTCAAATGAACAACATAATCTTATCTCCTGTTCTTTACATGCTCTCTCTCCTCTACTTGGAATGCTTCTCTCCATCTTCTAGCTCCTCCTTAGGCTTCTTTTTCTGTTCAGTCAGATTTCAAAATGCTTTCTGTTGCACCATAGACTTTCTTCATTATGTACTTACCATTGCACTACAATTGGTTATTGAATTGTCCCTCTCTCTGCTCTAGATAGATAGTTCCATGAAGACAAAGACCATGTTACTTGTTCTTCCTGCAGCTCTGGGTACTTGGTATAGTTCCTGTTACATGTTAGAGGCATCATAACTATTTGTTGAAAGAGTGAATGAGTAAATTGCATGATAAATTACCTTATACATTTATTTGATTCTACCTCTTCTTTCTCTCTCAATGAAATTGTTCTTCTGGGTATTGCTTATTCTCTAATTTTTTCCTTTGAAGAAAGTACCTAATTAGTGTCTCATTGGAGAATATTCCCAGCATTACATCACCATTTAGCATCTTCTTAGAAGTTCTGTTCATTTTCATCTGGACAATGCAAATTTATATGTCCAAAGTAAAGCTCATCTTATTCTATAAACTTCTCCCTTCCCTAACTTTCCTATTTATATTAATTACAGCCACATTACTTAACTGGTTACCTGGCTATCCTTCTTTCCTGCCTTCTCGTAGTCTGGCCACTAATCCTTATTATTTATAGTTTTTCCAGTGGTTCTAATAACTTTTTTCGGACCTTATTATAACATACCTTGATTATATGGGAAAAGTCTATTATTTCAGCAAATGGTACAATGGACAACTGGATATTCATATGAAAAAGAATGAAGTTGTATCCCTACCTTACACCATATTTGTAACAAAAGTTAACTCAAAATGGATCATGGACCTAAATGTGAGAGTTAAACTGCAATACTCTTAGAAGAAAACATAGGTGTAGATGCCTAAGATAGACATCTTAAAAGCAACAAAAGAAAAAATAGGTAAATTGGACTTAACCAAAAATTTAAAAAGTATGTTTCAAGGGGAATTACCAAGCAAGTAAAAAGACAATCCATAGAATGAGAGTAAATATTTGCAAAACATATATCTGTACCCAGAATATATAAGTAACTAAATAACTTTTGCAACTCAGCAATAAAAAGCCAATACAATGATCTGAATAGACATTTCTCCAAAGAAGATATATAGATAACCAATAAACGCATGAATGGATGCTCAACATTATTAATCATTAGGGAAATGCAATGAGATACCATGTCACACCTGCCTATGAAGGTAACTATATTTAGAAAGACAGACAATTACAAGTGTTGTCAAGAATGTGAAGAAATTGAAACCCTCAAACATTACTGGTAAGAATGTAAAATGGTGTTCCTGCTTTGGAAAACAGTTTGACAGTTCCTCAAAATGCTAAACAGAGTTATATGACCAGTGTCCTATGTATATCCAGAAGAGAAAGAAAAACGTGTCCATTTAAAAATGTGTGCAAAAAAGTTCATAGTAGTTATTTATAATCACCCAAAAGAGGAATCAACCTAAATGTCTATCAACTGATGAATAAACAGATGTGGTATATCCATGTTACAAATTATTATTAGGAAGTAGAAAGAAATGAAGTTTTGATATATGCTATAACACAGATGATTCTTGAAAACATTAGCCAAGTGAAAGAAGTCAGTCATAAAAGACTACATATTATATGATTCAATTTATATGAAATGTTCAAAATATGCAAATTTATAGAGATATTAAATAAATTTTTGGTTGCTAAGGGCTGGGATGGTAAGAGAAGAAATGGGATTGATTGCTCACGGGTAAGATTTATTTTAGGAGGGACAAAAATGTCCTAAATTTAGATTGTGATGATGACTGCACAATATGTGAATATACTAAAAATAATTAAATTGTACACTTTAAATGGGTGAGTTTTATCGTGTGTGAATTGTATCCCAATAAAGTTGTTTTTGAAAAAGACTTAAATCATTCTCTTTATCGCTTTCACTTCTAACCCATCCAGCTCACTGCCACAAGTTAAACCATCATTTTGTTCATGCACATTTCTGCTCAACATCCATCAACTGCTCTCTATTGACTCTAAAGTCCAAATTTCTTCTCATTTGGCATGTAAGGCCCTTTATGTTCTAATCTCAGTGTACTTTTTTGATACACTTATGCTCTGTTTCTGTCCCTGTACCTTTGTACATACTGGTACCTTTAACTAGAATGTTCTTTTTGTTCTTTTAAAAAATCGATATCCTACTCTTCTTCCAAGTTCCATAACTTCAATGATAATTGAAATTCTCAGCAATTTCTCTCTCCCATTTTCCAGTACTACTCATTTGTACTTAATATTATATCTCTGTGGTGAGTAGAGAGAAAAGTTGTATTCTAAATTATTTAGCAACAAAGGCAAGAGAATCAACACACACATATTCAGAACCCTTCACAGAAATAACTTATTTTATGTTATAATTTGGAGATAATTTATTGATAAGTTTAAGATGTCAAGAAGTGATCATCTTAAAGTACTATTTATTTAAACGTAATTTAAAACAGCCTGCATTCTTGAAAACTAAACAATATCATACAGTAATATTCCAACTGACAAGAACACTTAATGGCTAATATTGAATATGGAAAAAAATGAGATGAAAAGAAAAAAAAAAAAACAGTAGTCTATTTTTTGGGCAGCCTAAACCTTAATCCTTTATTCCTTATATAAAATTATTTCTTGGTTTGAAGAAAGCAATGACCTTAGCTATCAGGGCCACAGAAATCCTATAAGACTGTTCATATTTTTTCTAATAATGTCTTAGTCTGTGAAAATGCCTCAAATATCATAATTTCTGGACAAGGCCTGACAAGAAAATCATCTTCAATAAGCAAGGAATACAATCATAATATTAATAATAATGATTAATATTTAATTCTTACCGTCCAGACCTTGCATTTGCATGCATTTTCTCATGTAATCCCCAACATAAACCTCTGAGCAATATACACATATTATTATTCTCATTTTATATTACTTGACTGCATTAATTCAGATTAGATTTGAATGCAAATGCAAGAAAACCTTAAAATAACAGTTAAGTTAGAAATGTATTTCTCTGTCATGTAAATATGTAGCGATGTTAACACAGGGTTTGGATGGGAGAGTGGGCTGTCCTCCAAGTCCTCAGTCACCAAGATTCCTCCCAGTTCACCATTCTGACATCCAATTGGTGTGGCATTTAGTATCATTCAGAGTGGAATCTATGTTTTAGGCCACAGGAATGGCAAAAGGATGAGTAACAAGGGTGCAAAGACTATCTTGGTCTTTTCAGGAAAGTTCTCAGAAATTGCTCATAAGACATTTTCTCTTAAACTGGACAAAATTAGTCATATGGCTACATAGGGGAAGTCGTTGCAAGGAAAGCTTGGGGATGTAGTTTGTATTCTACATGGTGATATGCCCAACTAAAATTTTTATTATTGTAGAAAAAGGTGAAAATGGAATGACCTGAAGTTCCTACTATATCCTCTTATGTCACAAACAACTAGTCAGTGGTGGCAATGAAATCAAATGATCTCTGTCTCTTTTCAGAGCCCATGTGTCCGAAGGTACCACCTAAACACCTAGATTCTTCATGATGAGACATTTAATTTGGGAAGAGAAGCCATGAAGAGGGATAGGGCACTTATGGTCTTAGGTACATGCGCTTAGTAAGTTATGAGGCTTCTTTTTTTGAGCAAAGGCTTTAGGCTGCTCATGAATGTGGGTAGGTTAGGGGCAGGGATTGAAAGGCTCTGAATTTTGTGCAGATCAGAGAGTAAGATTTGTCATAGCTTGCATCCTAATTAATTTGATTTGAGGCTGGAGACTGAATAATTGTTATATATATATTTTTCGTGTTCCGTTATCATATATGGTGATATACATAACAACTGGTTTTCTAATCATTAGTAGTAAACACAACCTTTCTGCTCAATTTCGTGCTAAGCAAACTGTATCACACAGAGACAAAAATGTAATGTTTAACATCCATGAAGACATATATTGAGTCTTACAACAGGAAAAAAAAATCCAACTTTAGCTTTATAGAACTTTTGAAGGCACACTAAAGTACTTCATTGACACTGGTCTTTAACAGCAATTATTCCTCTTCAAACGAAAACTGCACATTGGTGGTCACTTTTTCCTGTTATGTGTCCAGTTGCCTGGTGCTTTCTTTTGCTTCTCTGTTCCTTTTGATTTTAAAGGTGATTTTTAACTCCCAGTTTAAGAAGGTGGACTCAGAAATAAGACTTTCTCTCTATCCTTGCTGTGTGACTTTGAGTAAGTCATTAAAAGCCTCCCATTCTTCATCTGCTGAGTGCAATAAAAATAACATACACGTCTTGTGCTGTTATAAGAATTAATCAAGAATAAGCTTTGTAAAATAGTACTCGGTACAAGTTATCTATTATTTTTAATTATTATTAGTTTTTTTTTTTACTCTTTCTGCTTTTATATATCCCTTCCCTATTTATGAATGAGTGATTTTCTAACTGTTGATATTTTTAGATAGTCATGAAATATTCTCTTACTATCTAACAAACCAGAACACTTACTGACCAGTTTGCTGATAGGATGTGCTGGATTAGGAAGAATCATTCACTCAGTCAGTCTTTTTGCACCGTGTGGAAAGAGCAAAGACTTTGGCATCTCTAGGATCTGGGTTTGATTTCTGGCTATCTTATTAGTGTTGTAACCTCAGATGTATTTTTATACTTTCAAAGCTTTTTAAATTCATCTATTAAAAAGGGATGGTAGTCACACCTAATTTGCAAGGTCATAGGGAAAATAAAGTATAAACTCAAGTACCTATTACTGGTACCTAGTGTAAATATTGTGCAAAAGTAAAGTCAAATAACATGGCAATAGTTTGCTGTTAAAAAAAAAAACCCCAAATTAGAATCCACCCAGGCTACAGAGACTGTCTTAGGTTCTCTTGCAAATACTCTGGAAATTTTGCTTTCGCTGAAACTGTCAGGAATGCTAACAGGAGGAAAAATGTGTTTTCAGCTTGCTCTTGAAGCTTCCCAGACCCCCGTTTATTTGCTCCTCTTTACACTAATAAGCCTTTACCATTCTTCTCTCTAGAGACTAGGAAGACATTAATCCTGCCTGCAGAAATCCCTTTTTAGTCTACATGTCATAAAATGTGTGAGATTATCTATGATTGGATATACATAGTGACTATGCGATGTAGAGGAGTGAGTATTGCACTGGGAATTAGTGTATTTGGATTTCTGTTAACAGCAAACTGTGCAGCATTAGATAGGGCCATCATCTCTCTGAGGCATCATTTCTTTGTGTTGAAACTGAAAGGCAGAATCAAGATTTCTTTAGCATCCGAAAATTCTAAGGCATTCAGGTAAAATGGTGAGATTTAGTTAAGTAATTTAGATTTTTAAATTGCACAAACTGTTTTCTAAATCATCACATTTTTGTGCAGATGCTTATTCTACAGTACTTGTCTTGTGGTCATAATCAGGTTGTAGGGCCTGCCAGGCTGTTCTCTAACTGCTACTGACAGGTTTCATTTCTACATGAACAACTTCTTTGACTAACTTCCTTGCTGTCCACACTAACTTTTTGTAAGTCATTGCAAAACATTACAAAAAGACTTACAGAAAAAATCCATCACCATTTGCCAAACCCAAATCCTATATGCCTCAACTCACTTTAAATTCTTACTTTCCTTTTTTCTCATTCATTAATTCATTTGTTCATATGTTCACTCATTCACTCCCAAAAAACTGCTGAAGGTCTACCATATAATTATGTTCAAGGTGCTGCTGTGTGAGCATGATATTTCTATCTTCGAGGGGTTTATAGATTGGTAAAGAGCAGGTAAGACATTAATATAATTATCTAAATGATTCTCTAGTGCCTCAGAGACAGTGCAACTTAATGGCCAATGAGTCAGATTTGGAGTCAAATCAATGGTGCATGGTCTTGGGCAAACTATAATACAGCATCTTTCTAAGGCTAAATGTCTTCATCGGTTTTTTTTTTTTTTTGAGTTGGAGTCTCACTCTGTCGCCCAGACTGGAGTGCAGTG
>NW_007253944.1:171359-269440 GCF_000164805.1 Carlito syrichta
GCTCCCAGCCACTGTAGCCTCGACTGCTGGGCTCCCCTTCCGCCTCAGCCTTCCAAGTAGCTGGAATTACAGGTACACGCTACCACGCCCGGCCGATTTTTAAAAATTTATTGTAGAGATGAGGTCTCGCCAAGTTGCCCAGGCAGGTCTCAAACCCACGGGCTCAGGCAATCCACTCACCTCTGTCTCCCAAGGTGCGGGATTACAGGCTGAGCCACTGAGCCTGGCTATGTCTTCATCTGTTAAGCAGAGAGGAATCATAGGAACTTTTTAACTGGTTGTTGTGAGGATTAAATAATGTAAATATATGGTTATTAAAGTCCCCAGAACACAGTATTTGCTCAATAAATAGCACTTATTATTACAATCTGTAGTAAGTAATACATTTGATGAAATACTTAATGGAATTTTGTGCAGTTAGATGTATGCAAGCCACAAAGTGAGTGAGCCTAGCAACTGCACCTCGATGAGATAATAGTTTTTTACTCATTACATGCACAGTGACTTTCCTGAAGCATCTGAAGTAGCCACTTAAATATTTACTTTGCACTTGACTGAATTTTCATAGAAGTTGACAAGCTGATTCTAAATTTGGTAGAGAAATACAAAATACTTGAAAAAAGCAAAACTGGAGAACTAATTTCAAGATTTATTATAAATTCTTTACAATTTTAAATGCTCAGAGGCATCATTCATAAGTTTAGCCAATAAATAGATTTGTTCATATTTTTAACACTCCTTTGTTTTAGAATTTTCTTTAGTTAAGATGCAATGTTGAACATTCTGTTGGTTTTTACTCATCTGAAAATGTCTTCATTTTGTTTTCATTTTACTTTTTTTATGTAATTCTTGCTTGGCAATTTTTTTTCCCCCAGAAATTTGAAAATATAACTTTCTTTCTGTTAAGAAGTCAGCTGTTATATGACTATTACATAGAAGTATATCTTCATTTTTCTGTAGCTAATTTTAAGTATTTATCTTTGGCTTTTTAAGCAATTTTACTATGCTATGTGTAGGTATATTTTTCATTTATTCTATTTTCTATTTATACTTTTTTTGCATCTGTGGTTTAATATTTCTCATTAGTTATAAAAAATTCTCAGCCATTATTGTTTTAAATATTGCTTTTGCCTGTAATCTCTCTAGTTTTTTTTCTGAGATTTTACTTACACTTAATTAAAAGTTTATCACCGTATTTACTTTTTTGCATACTTTCTTTTGCATTTTCCATCATATTCCATCTTCTGCTTTATTCAGGATAATTTCTTCTGACCTAATCTGCTAATTCTCTAATCAGTTATATAAAAATTTGCTATTAAACCCATCTATTGATTTTTAAAATTTTAATTACTTTTTGTTTCAGCATTTACTTTTGATTCTTTTTCAAAACTAATTTCTAGTTACCTCCCCAAATTCTCGATATTTTCCTTGTTTCTTACATACATTAAGCATAGTTAGATTTTTTATATGATGTCTTTATTCTCCAGAGCTCAGTGGACTGGTTTTTATTGACTGTTGTTCTTGCTTTTCAATCCCATTATCTTACCTCATCATGCACCTGAATGTTTTGATTATGTACTGATAGGTGAAAACATATGTATACATTTTTTAAAGTTAAATATACAAAAATATATGAATAATTAGTGGCCTGAAATTTTATTATCTGCCTCCAAAAAAATATTATTGTTTACTTCTGCCTGATATTAGCAATCAGATCTCTTTACTGAAGATTCAGGGAATGAGTTGATTTGAAGCTGAAGACCTCATGAAGCCAGGTCTCTTTCTGATTTACCCCTTACTACTAGGCAGGCTCTTGCCCTTCATATTACCAATCCAAAGGTGATGGTTTTACCATGCTCCTCATAGAAGATTCTAAACTTCAGATGTTGTGCTTTTACTTGGTTTTTGAGTATTTTAGCTACTTCTTCCAGTAGGAGAATTGGCAGATACTCCTAGAATACAATGGTCTTAAGTGCCAGCTTTGTCCTTCTTAGTTTCCTTTTGCTTCTTGTGATGGTTAATTTCATGTGTAAACTTGACTGGGCCATTATGTGCCCAGACATTTGGTCAAATATTATTGGGGATTTATCTGTGAGGGTGTTTCTGGATGAGATTAACATTTGAATTGGTAGACTGAGTAAAACAGATTGATCTTCCCAATGTATGTGGGGCCTTATCAAGTCAATTGAAGGCCTGAATACAAAAAGTCTAATAATCCTCCTAGCTGTAAGGGGAACTCTTCCTCCTTGACTACCTTCAAACTAAAACTTGCTTTTGTTTGTTTGTTTGCCCTCTGCCTTTGGACTTGAACTGAATTGTGGTCTCTTCCTGGGTTTTAAGCTTACTAGCCTTTAAAATGGAACAATACCATCAGCTCTCCTAGTTTTCAGGCTTTGGACTTAGACTGGAACTACACCATCAGCTGTTTTGTGTCTTCATTTCATTTATTGTAGAGTTTTGAACTCATCAGCCTCCAATATAGTGTGAGGCAAATTTTTTTTGTAACAGATCATTTATATATCTGTTTATATCTATATTGCCTACTGATTCTGTTTCTCTGAAGAGCCATGGCTAATAAACGTTGAGTCTGTGGCCTAGAATAATTGTTTATTGCTTTGTTAGTTCTTGGATAGTGTCAAAGAGACGATATTAAGGATTTGGTCAATTTTTAAAGATGCTATTTCTCTTGGGATGTTTAATCTCAACACCTAGACCTTCTTACCAGAGACAAAAGTTTTACTCCACTCTATTACTTTTTTTCTTAGACATCTGAGTCTCCATTCCTCAAACTTTTTCTCTGGTGAAAGTTCTTATCTCCTAGAAGTACATTTTAAGACAAGATGGAAAAGATGAGAAATTAAATATGGCAGTCACTCTTGGTTTTCTACCCAACAGATATCTTCCTTTCCTTACTAATGAGACCTCAATTTTATTCCTGCAGCAATGTGCTCACCCCCAGGGGATGAGATCTTGTTTAATTTAAGCCAAATAGAACAAACTTATTCCCTTTGGCAAATAACCCAGATTTATAAAACAGGATGCAAGAAGTAGTATTCTGGAAAACAAGAATTATCTCTCACCTTCATCACCACCACTAATAGAGCCACACAAGCTTAAACCTTTATGCTCCCATTTTCTTCCTTATCGAGATACTGTTTTGTTAGGATGGGCCACAGGAGTTATTGAAGCTAACTTGTAAGAATGAGTGGAGAAATCACCAACATATGTATTTCAGTAGAGCAGAAAAACAGCTTAGGCCAAGTTTCCTATTGACATTATAAAGCTGGTATACAAACTCTTACATTCCCTTAACCCTGAATTTTTTTATTTTTAAGATAACAAATCTTAATTATTGTCACTTTTAATCAGGAATTCTGTCACTTGTAGCAAAAAACATATTTCAACGGATATAGTCAACTTCAAATTTGCATTTTAATGTTTCTAAGGTACACACATTACCTCTCTGTCTGGGCCAGTCACCCACATTCTGTGTAGACATCCTTTGGCAGAGCTCTGATGGCTTCTGTTCTCAAGAAACAAGGCTACTTTTTTTCCTTCAGCACTTACTGAACTTTCTTTTCTTTTCTGTCCATTCCATTTCTGTCTCCAATGCTAAAACTGTCAACTCAGTTCTCTCCTGGGTTGAGCACCATTACACTTCTGTCAAACTCTGGGCAAATGTCTTCTTTGTATGTCAAGGAGGTTTTATTTTTCCCCCCAGATGAATACACTGTCTCTCTTCAAATATTTCAGTAGCTTCCAATCTTTTGTCTAAAACTATGCCTCACTTTAGTGACCAGCCAGCCTAGCCTTCTCTAACATTAAGGCCTGAGAAAGGAAAGGATTCTGTATGTAGGAACTATTTCCACTTTTTATTCCCACTGACCCTCTATGAGAAATACTGAAGAGAGGCATAAAAATGTTTACAATTGCACAACAGGGTGAAATTAGGTGTGTGTTTATTCTTTTGTTTATACATACTTTGCAGGGCTTTGCTTTTGCTTTAAAAAAAAAGGCAGCAAATTTGTCTTTTATTTTGAGTTTTTCACCCAGGGGGATACGGCCAATAAGAGAGAGATGGGGCTGGAGGGAGCACAGCTGTAGTGTTGTGATTCTTTTACTTTCAGAGTGACCAACAATTATTTTCCAAGTGAGCTTTGTACACTGATTTTTAAACAGTGTAAGAGGACTCCTCAGTTGACCCCGTGAAGAAGCCTAGGGAAGAATTCAAGATATGGACAGTGACTGCTGGCACCAGCCCAGATACAAGAGGGACAATTTAGCTCAATATGTTTAGGGAATGTTTCTCAAATTATCTTGTTAAAAATCTGTCATTCTCCCTCCTGGGCTGACAGTTGATAAAGAGTTTAATGAATATGCATTTTGATAGGCAGACAGCCTCTTCTTCATTTGCTGGATTTGTCCTTCATCAGATGAAGTCTGGACAAAGGACCCTTGTCATCATTCTGTGTCTATTTGGCCAGAGAAGCAATCTGAATTAATGTTCTAGCTGACCTATCTACAGAGGCCATGGACCAGATTCCCCTGATGGGGGAGGAGGGTGCTGGCTATTAGCATTTGGAGTTTCCTGATACACACTGCTGGGCTGCAGGGCTGGCCTTAGGCAGCTTTGTTAAGTAGGTAGCTTGTTATCATCAACACACTGATGGAATACCTACTTAACATTCTAAAGCAGAACTCCTAATCTGCCCCTAAATCTGCTCCCCTCTCAGTGTTCTGATTCAGTTAGTGGCAACTTTCTTCTTCCAGCAGCTCAGGCCATACACTTAGCTGTAGTCCTTGACTCTGCTCTTTCTCTCCCATACCATATTCAACCTGCCAGAAAATCCTATTGGTGCCACCCTTAAAATTATTCAGAATGTAGCTGCTATCATTCTGTTCTGACCAACCGTCTCTGCCTTGATTATTTTAAAGGCGTATTTAAATCACCTTCTTGCTTCCACCCTTGCCTTTTTCAAACTATTCCCAAAACAGCAAGTTTGCAAATACTGTTCAAATCAGAACAGCCTGTTCCTTTGTTCCATCCTCCAGTTACCTCTCAGGGCTCATCTTGTGCCATCCTTCTGACTTACTCTGTTTCAGTACTATTTGGCCTATGGCTGCTTCAACAGTCCAAAAGTGCCATCTTCTCAGGATGTTTGCATTTGTTCCCTTTTTGCCTGGAATCTTCTTCTCCTAGACATTAACACTGCGTCAGGTCTTTTATTTTGTGTCACCTTCTTATTGATGCTTTCTCTGACCTGTTATCTAAAATTTTTCTTTGCTTGGTATCGCCTTTCCTGCTTGATTTTTCCCCATAGCACTTATCATCTGTCAAGACATGTTTTACTTATTTATTGTTTGTTGCTATGTCCTTCTTGTAGGATATGGTTAATGAAGGTAATTTTATTTGTTTTATTCACTGGGATATCACCAACATTCACAATTGTGTATGGTACATATAAGCTGTGTTCCAATATTCTTAAGCAGGGGTCAGGACACAGTGACCCATGGGTCAACCTCCTGTTTTGTAAATACATTTTTATTGGAATGTAGTCATACTCATTCTTTTACAATTGTCTATGGCTGCTTTTAAACTAAAATGGCAGAGACTGTGTAATCTACAGGTATAAGGCATTTACTATTTAGCCCTTTCATAAAATGTTTGTCTAACCCTGTTCTTAATGATTTTACAAGGTAGTTAGGGAAAGAGGACAAGTAGCTTTTGTAAAACAGTTCTGTATCAAATTTCTGCACTCTTTTGAACAGAGGGGCTGATTGCCTTTTTTTCAGGTATTTGTTTTCGAGGAAGTTTGTATAACCAACAGCCTTGGAAGAGAAAGATAATAAATCCCTCTGGAGGAAAGGGCAAAAATGCTTACTGACTATTATAAAACATTCAAGTTCCCTAAGCTTAAGGTTTCTCCCCTATAATGTAACCTGCTGTGTGTGCAGGACTCACATAACCCTCTGCATTATTTGATAGGAATTGGGACTCTGGGAGCCAGCATAAGAAAATGCTGATGTTCTGGCTGCTACTTTTATGGTGAGTAATAAACTATTTTGTTCCCATTCTGTGAGATTCATGCCTTCTGCCAATATCCAAACTAAAATGATGGCAGGCTAGCTTCATAACTTCCATGTTGGATAAAATCTTTGACTCTTAACAATTCTGGACAGTACCTAAAAATAATACTAAGAATGCAAAGTGATGGATGCTCAACCCCTAGGGTTGACTTGGTTGGGGGCAGACTTGATAAGGAGGTTTTATAGGAGACAAAGGAATGCAGAAGACAAAATGAGTTAAAAGAAAACAGGTAGACTGATGGAGCATATTTCCAGAGGATGCAGAAGGGAAGAAATCAGAGTATATGTAGAAAAATGCTCTAGAAGAGGGTCATTTAGTCTATTCTCAAAGGAGGAAAAATATGAGTAGACTAGATATTGAAGGGAAGGTAAAACTTAAGTAAACAGGCAGGAAAGGAGATAATATTTCAGGCAAAGAACCAAGGAAGATAAAGACAAGGATGATCCCATGTTCTTGGGAGATTTGAATGACATGCTAGAGTATAGTGTTTGTTTATTTTATAGGTGTTAGAGAACTGTTGGAGACTTAAAATATAAGCTAAAGTAAAATGATATTTCAGAAAGATTAGGGCAATCTCTTTTAAGTCCTCTCCCACTGTGGGAGCTTTTCTGTTTTCTTAATAAATCCTACTTTCTAAAAGAAAAAAGAAGCTGGGCTCGGTGGCTCAGCCTGTAATCCCGCACCTTTGGGAGGCTGAGGTGAGTGGATTGCCTGAACCCGCGGGTTCGAGACCTGCCTGGGCAGTGAGATCTCATCTCTACAATAAATCAAAAAATCAACCGGGCGTGGTAGCGCATGCCTGTAATTCCGGCTACTCGGAAGGCTGAGGTGGAAGGATCGCTGGAGCCCAGCAGGTCGAGGCTGCAGTGGCTGGGAGCGGCCTGCACTCCAGCCTGGGCGACCGAGTGAGACTCCAACTCAAAAAAAAAAAAAGAAAAAAGAAAGATTTGTCTAGCTAATATGCAAAATGCTTTGAGATGGGCAGAGTCTAGAATGGAGAGATCAGTTAGGAGACATTTAAAAAATGTATAGTATATCATTAAGTATTTCTGACAGGTTAAAATCATAAAGTGTAAAAAACAAACAAACAAACAGAAAACTCTGTGTATCCACATTGTACCTTAAGAAATAAAATATTCATGCCCTTCCTAAGAATGTAGGAAAAAGACTGAAAACACATAAATCAACCCCAAAATCAAAAGAAAGACAACAACCAGCAGAAACAACAACAGAGTCTACTAGTATCTTATGACAGGGATAAACTCTCACATCTCAGTAATTAGCCTGTATGTAAATGGGCTAAATGCATCACTGAAAAGACATAGAATGGCAAATTGGATAAAATATCATGATGCAACAATATGCTGTCTCCAGGAGACTCATCTCACCAGAAAGGACACTCACAGACTCAAAGTAAGAAGATGGAAAACAAATTTTCAGGTGAACAGAACACAAAAGAAGCCAGAGTTGCGATCTTAATATCAGACAGAATACCCTTTAAGCTATCAAAAATGTAAAAAGATATGGAAGGTCATGACATAATGATAAAAGGTTCAATTCATCAGCAAGAAATATCCATCCTAAACTTATATGCACGCAACATAGAAGGACCAACTTGCATAAAGCAGCTTTTAGATAAACTTAAAAAAGATATTGACTCTAACACTATCATAGCTGAGGACTTAAATATCCCACTAAAAACCCTAGATAGATCATCAAGACAATAACAATCAATAAGGAGATCTCGAACCTTAACTTGATGCTTGACCAAATGGACTTAATTGATACCTACAGAACACTCTACCCAACAACCAGGGGTCTACTCATGACCACATGGAAAGTACTCTAAGATTGACTGCATTCTCAGCCATAAATCAAGCATAAACAAATTCCATAAGATCGAAATTCTGCCATGCACCTTCTCAGACCACTGTGGAATAAAAATAAATATCAACATCAACAAAGACATGGACACTAAACAGCATGATGCTGAGCAACCTCTGGGTCAACATGGAAATCAAAGCAGAGATTAAAAGTTTCCAAGAAACAAATGAAAATAAAGAAACATCTTATCAAAATCTCTGGGATGCTGTGAAAGCAGTACTAGGAGGGGAATTCATATCTCTACAAACACACGTGAAGAAAATGGAAAGATCACAAATTAATAGTCTAACAAATCACCTAAGGAAGCTGGAAACTAAGGAAGATCACTAAAATCCTAACTTTAGCAGAAGAATCCAGATCACCAAAATAAAAACCCAAATTCAGGACATAGAAGACAAAAATATAGTACAAAAAAATCAATGAAACTATAAGCTGGTTCTTTGAAAAGATAAACAAGATTGATGGACCCCTAGCTAGAATGACCAAGAAAAATAGAGGAAAAATTCAACAAACACAATCAGAAATGCAAAACATCAAGTCACAACTGACCCCAAAGAAATAGAAAATATTATCAGAGATTACTACATACACTTGTATGGAAACAAATTTGAAAACCTAAATGAAATGGAGGACTTTCTGACATTACACAACCTCCCCAGGCTGAAACAAGAAGAAATTGAGACCCTTAATAGACGAATAACAACCCAGGCAATCAATTATATCATAAGAGAACTATCTACAAAAAAAAGCCCCGGACCTGACGACTTTCAAGCAGAATTCTATGAAACACACAAGGAGGCACGGATACCAATCCTACTGAAAGTATTCCAGACAATCAAGAAAGATGGAACTCTCTCCAAATCATTTTACCAAGGTAACATCACATTGGTACCCAAACCAGGTAAAGATCCAGCAAAGAAAGAGAATTACAGGCCAATATCCTTGATGGACATAGATGTAAAAATTCTCAATAAGATTCTGTAAAACCAGATTCAACAACACATTTTAAAATCATCCACCATGAACAGGTAGGTTCCATCCTCAGGGTGCAAGGCTGGTTCAACATCTGCAAGGCCATAAATGTAATTAAATACATCAACAGATGTAAAAACAAGAACCACATGATTATATTATTAGACGTGGAAAAAGCTTTTGATAAAATCCAGCATCCCTTCTTGATAAAAACCCTCCAACACCTAGGCATAGATGGAACATACTTCAAAATAGTTAAAGCCATCTACAAGAAACCCACAGCCAACATACTGCTAAACAGACAGAAATTGGAACCATTTTCCCTGGAAACCAGAACAAGACAAGGATGCCCACTCTTTCCTCCTGTTCAACACAGTGTGTAAGTCCTAGCTAGAGCAATCAGACAAGAGAAGAAAATTAGGGCTATCTAAATAGGAAAAGAGGAAGTCAAATTATCTCTCTTTGCAGATGACATGATTCTATACCTCAAAAACCCAAGAGAATCTGTCAAAAACTTCCTTGTATTGACAAAGGCCTTTGACAAAGTCTCAGGGTATGAAATAAATTCGCAAAAGACATTTGCCTTCCTATACACCAACAATAAACAAGCAAAAACCCAAATAAAAAGCACAATCTCATTCACAATAGCTACACAAAAAAGGAAATACCTTGGCATTTTCCTAACCAGGGAAGTGAAAGACCTTTACAAAACTATAAAACTCTGCTCAAAGAAATCAAAGATGACACAAACAAATGGAAAAATATTCCATGCTCATGGACTGGAAGAAATCAACATTGTTAAGATGTCCATCCTACCCAAGGCAATCTGCAGATTTAATGCAATACCCATTAAATTACCAGCATCATTCTTCTCAGACCAGGAAGTGACATTACAGAAATTCATATGGAAATACATACAACCACCAACAGCCGAAACAATCCTCAGCGAAAAAAAAAAAAAAAAAAAAGAGGGAGGTGTCACACTTTCAGACTTTAAATTTTATTATAAGACTATAATAATCAAAACAGCCTGGTATTGGTACAAAAATTGACATATAGACCAATGGAACAGAATAGAGATTCCAGAAGCAGAACCTCAACTTCTCAACCAACTTATCTTTGACAGAGTCTCCACTATCAACCACTGGGGAGAAGAGAACTAATCAGTAAATGGTGCTGGGAAAATTGGCTGACCACATGCAGAAGATTAACACAAGACCCCTCCCTATCACCATACACAAAATCAACTCTAAATGGATTGAAGACTAAATGTAAAACCTCAAACTATAAGAACCTTAGAAAATGCAGTAGACACCCTTATGGAAATTGGAACTGGCAACTAAATCCTGATCAAAACCCCAAGTGTCCATGCCATAAGAGATAAGATAGACAAGTGAGACCTCATCAAACTGAAAAGCTCCTGCAAAACCAAAGAAACCATCAACAGAGTAGAGAGACAGCCCACAGACTTGGAAAAAGTATTTGCCACCTGTATATCTGACAAAGGCCTACCAACTAGGATCTACAAGGAACTCAAACATGCCAAAAAGAAAAAACAACAAATATCCCCGTTACAAAATGGGCAAAAGATATGAATAGACACTTTTCAAAAGAAGACATACTAGCAGTCAACAGATACATTAAAAAAAGCTCAGCCTCACTAATCATCAAAGAAATGCAAATTAAAACCATATTGAGTTACCACCTAACTCCAGTCAGAATGACCATCATTAAAAAACAACAGGTGCTAGAGAGGAAAGGGGAAAAGGGAACACTTCTATACTGTTGGTGGGAGTGTAAACTAGTACATCCTTTGTGGAAAACAGTTTGATGATTCCTAAAAGATCCAAAAACCGAACTTCCATACAACCCTGCAATCTCCCTTCTGGGAATATACCTGGAGGAACTCAAATCACTCTATAAAAAAAGATACCAGCACACGCATGTTTATTGCAGTACTATTTACAATAGCAAAAACATGGAACCAACCATGCTGTCCATTGAAAGAGGACTGGATAAAGAAAATGGTGGTACATATACACAACGGATTATTACACAGCCATAAAAAAGGACAAAATTATAAACTTCACAGAAACTTGGATGGACTTAGAGTCTATAATACTGAGTGATCTATTACAGATGCAAAAAGCTGAGTACCACATGCTCTCACTCATAAGTGAACCTTGAACAATTATTATAATACTATGAGAAAGGAATTGGTAGTAGTGGGAAACTGCCAGGGGGTGGGGCACACTTCATTAGCAAGGATTCCTGCATAATGAACATTTGTATGCCTAACCCTGAATTGCATACCCCACATCTTTAAAATAAAAAATTAAAAAGGAAGATGTTATAAGTACAATTGGAATCCTCTGTGTATCTGTCTCTAGGCATAGTCTTTTTCTTACCACTCACTCCCCATGTGCTGAGTAATCATTATCAGTTTGGTACTTATGAATTTTATGCTTTTTAAAAATACTATTACTAAATGGTTTTACTAAACAATGATATTATTGTTTTCATGTTTAAAAATATTTATCAAAAAATATTGTGTTGAATATATTATAGTGATGTTGCTATTTTAGCTCAGATTCTATTGTGAAAATCATTCATGTTAATATATGCAGCCTTTACTTATTCATATCCAATGCTATGTATTATTCCATTGGATGCCTATGCCAGAATTTGTCAGTTCTCTTGTGGATAGACTTGTATGTTTTCCAGTTTTTGTTATTATAATCAATGATTAAGTTAAGATTCTCATAATTTTTTTTGTCATATGAGTGAGAATTTTTAAGGCCATATACTTAGGAATAGAATTTCTGGATTATAAGTCATGTCAATAGGAAAACTACTAGAATAGTTTAGGTGAGAAGTACCTGGATCATAGTAGATTAGATAATGAGAAAGAACAAAACTTTGGTAAGGAATAATGAATAACACTTGAGGACTCACAACATGTGGGGAGAGGAAAAGAAATAAGGTTTTAGGATGATGCTGCGGGTATATGGCAGGGAATAGATCAGGAAAATCACTCTACCTTAGACAGAAGTAGGAATGTATTGTAGGAGTAAAAAGTTTCCCCATCCATCACAAAGGTCATGGCTGACACTCTCAAAACAAAAAACAGGTTGGCAAGAGGAAATCATAACAAATTTATTGGGCAACCCTTTTCTGATCCTCTCTCGCTGCTGAGAGCTTTCCTGTTGCCTAATAAACTCTATCTCACTCAAAAAGAAAATTATTTAACAAAGTTTTACATGACATGAGAACCTTCAGAATGAAGACTCAAAAACCCAGGGAAAACTATTTTGTTTGATGAAAGAAGTGGATAGTTGTGGGAAACATGACTGGGCACGTGGTGGCAGGGGTGTGGGGGGTGTTATCTTATGGTAATAAAACTAGGGGAACTTAGCAAAGCCTGTTTATTTAGATTTCTCTTGGCTGCTCAGTGTGGAATTCCTTATCCTCTGAGTTTGAGGAAGGAATGAGGGTCTTATAACCTACTTTCAGAGGAAGTAGAGCAGAGTGACCTCTTTGGGTTTTATGACTTGCTTTAGGGGAGCGAAGTTGTTGTTTCTAGAACCTACATTGGGGAAGAGGAATTCTGGTTTCTATGATTTGCTTTGGAGGAGACAGCAGAAGGTCAGAGAGACCCTGCTAATGAGCATACCAAGATACCATACTTTGGGGTATTGTGTTCTGAACTCCAGCGTTATGGGAGAGTCCTTACCTCGGGGAATATGTTTAAGGCATGTCTTGTGAGGTGGTGATGAGAACTGCAATTAAAAGGGACTTCCGGCAAGATGGAGACAGGGCAACCTGGTCTGTGAAACCCTCTGCAAAGGAGAACTACAGTGGATCTCTGGCTCTCACTCCGGGGGCTGCAGACCCCAATATTGCAGCCTGCTCTTCATACAGAGCTCGGCCGTTGCCACTGCTGGGGCATCGCAGTGGACTGGACAGCCACTGCAGGGCAGACGCCACCGCCACCGGTAGCACATCACACCCCCCGGGCCGGAGGCGATCCATGACTTCAGTCCTTGAAGCCCCTTCAGAGAAGATCTGCTGGGATCACTGCCACCTCTCCTGCGACCAAGACATCCTGCCCGCCGTGACTCTCCTGCCTATGCCCTGAGGCAGGCATCTATCTCCAGTCTCTGCCGGTTCCTGTCCGGCCCCACCCCCTCTGGGGTGAGCAGCTGAGATAGCACCACCTGCTGGCGATTCACGGGGTAGCAACACCGAAACGGGAGAAATAAGCTTGAAAAAGACATAGGCCAGTGTGGTGAACGGAGGGTGATCTAACTGTCCTTCGCAGCAGACCAGGGGCAACTGACCCCAACTGTAAACTAATTTACCAGCTTAAAAAGAAGGCTAGAAATCAGAACTGAAAGGATATTGGACTTAAACGAAAAGTCTCAGAGTGTGCTTCATTGATTCTGTTAGTTTAATGACTTAATTCTATTTCTACTCTATTGTTCCTTTTTTTTCTCTTCCTTTTCTTCTCTTTTCTTCTCTCTGTAAACCATATCTTTGTATAGAGGAAAAGCACACCAATAAGGTGGTTGGTTAGCTTGTATGTTAGCATCAAGATATGTTTTATTATTTTTTTTGTATGGGAATTGGTTCATCTATAGCTGTGGTCTATTATTTTTATCTGTTTCAGTATAGGTCTCTCTCTCCATTTGTTGGCACATGTTTGTTCCCCCCTTACTCCTTTATCTCTCCACCCCCCCTCTTCAACCCACTGTCTGCTCCATTCTCTTCCCTCTGCTAACCACATTTTATTTCAGGGAGTAAACCTACAGCCCCACTGCTTAGACAGATTCCAAGGCAGTGGGAAGGGTTCCAGATTATCCACACACCTGTCAGTGAATACCATGACCTGCAGATAGATTTTGAATCACAGTTCCCCCCTTAAGTAAATCTCAAAACTGCAAAAAGGACCACTCCCAACCTACAGTGCGACTCCAGAATTGAACAAGTAAGAGGGCATACATAAAGAACAGGAGATTGAACAAACAGAAGTAAAACCAATTCCTTTACCCCTGAATAACAGAATTAAAGAAGACGGTGACGTGGAGGGAAGGAAAAAGTAGGGAGGGAGAAAAACCGCACAAGTGAAGAAAAACCAAAAGAAGAATATAGGTCTCACACAGACCCCTGGGAGATTAGATACTGAGAAAACAGATTCTGGAACACAAACAATGAAGAGCCCCCAGAATGACTGGTTACATGCAACAAAACCAGACATCAAGACATTAATGGAGAATATTTAAAAAAATGAGGAGAGACAAGAGGAAAATAGGAAGGAGCTGATGTCAGAAATAGCAGCAGTAAAGAATACTGTGATGGAAATGAATAACAGACTAATAAGCATGGAAAGCAGAATTAGCCAAGCAGGAGAAAGAATCTCAGAGCTCAAAGATCAAAACACAGAACTAATCCAAACTGTCAAAGCATAAAAAAGAAGCTCAAAAAGACAGAACAAAACCTGCAAGAGATGAATGATCACTTCAAGAGACCAAACCTAAGAGTAATTTGGCTTCCTGAGGCAGAGAGAGAAACAGAAGCCACACTGGAACAAACATTTCATGAAATCATTCAAGAAAACTACCCTCAACTCATTAAGGATGAAAAAAATTCAAACACAAGAGATTCAGAGAACCCCTGAAAGACAACAAACGAGAAGACCAACTCCCAGACACATAATAATTCACTTAAACAAAATAGCTATAAAAGAAAAAATCCTAAAGGCAGCAAGAGAAAAAGACCAGACTACCTACCAGGGAAGACCAATTAGAATAGCAGCAGATTTATCCACAGAAAACCTTCAGGCTAGGAGAGCCTGGAGCCTATCTTCAAAGTTCTAAAAGATAAACAGTTTCAATCAAGAATAACCTACCCAGCCAAACCAAGCTTCATTAGTGAGGGAGAATTGAAATCTTTTCCAGATATCCAATCCCTAAGAACTTATGTTGCCACCAGACCACTTCTACAAGAAACAATGAAGAAAGTACTGAACACAGAAGAAAAGGAAAAAAGAACAACAACATTCTTCACAGGAGTACAGGCAAAAGATTAAAAACACACATGAACCAATTCCAAAACCCAAAGAAAGACAACAAACAAACAGGAACAACTCTGTAAGAACCTTGTGACAGGGATCAACTCTTGCATTTCAATTATTAGCCTGAATGCGAATGGACTAAACGCACCACTGAATAGACATAGAATGGCAAAATGGATACAATATCATCAGGCAACAATATATTGCCTTCAAGAGACTCACCTCACTAGAAAGGACACCCACAGACTCAAAGTAAGAGGATGGGAACCAAACTTTCAGGCGAACGGAATACAAAAGAAAGGAGGAGTAGCAATCTTAATTTCAGACAAAATACCCTTCAAGCTATTAAAAATCAAAAAAGATGCAGAAGGCCACTACATAATGATAAAAGGCTCAATCCATCAACAAGAAATATCTATCCTAAACATATATGCACCCAACATATGTGCACCAACTTTCATAAAGCTACTTCTAGGAAAACTAAAGAAAGATATTGACTCTAACACCATCATAACTGGGGACTTTAATACCCCACTCACAACCCTAGACAGATCATCAGGACAAAAAATCAGCAAGGAGATCCGGAACCTCAATGTGACTTTGGACCAAATGGATTTAATTGATACCTACAGAACACTCCATCCAAAGACCACAGAATATACATTCTACTCATCACTGCATGGAACATATTCTAAGATCGACCACATAATTGGCCATAAGTCAAGCATAAGCAAATTTAAAAGTACCAAAATTCTACCATGCACCTTCTCGGACCACAGTGGAATAAAAATAAACATTGACACCAACAAAGTCCCCCAAACCCCACAAAGACATGGACACTAAACAGCATGATGCTAAACAACGCATGGGTCAATGATGAAATCAAAACAGAGATCAAAAGATACCTGGGAACAAATGAAAATGAAGAAACATCTTACCAAAATCTCTGGGACGCTTTAAAAGCTGTAGTAAGAGGGGAATTTATATCCCTACAAACACACATGAAGAAAATGGAAGGAGCACAAATTAACAACCTAACAAGCCACCTAAAGAAGCTGGAAAAGCAAGACCACAAAAACCCTAATTTCAGCAGAAGAATCCAGATCACCAAAATAAAAGCCCAAATTCAGGACAGAAGACAAAAAGATAATACAAAAAAATCAATGAAACAAAAAGCTGGTTCTTCAAAAGGATAAATAAGATCGATGGTCCCCTAGCTAGACTGACCCAGAAAAAACGAGGAAAAAAACCAAATAAGCACAATCAGAAACACAAAAGATGAAGTCACATCTGACCTAAAGAAATACAAAAGATCATTAGAGACTACTATGTACACTTGTATGGAAACAAACTGGAAAACCTTAAGGAAATGGAAGACTTTCTGACATTACACAACCTACCTAGATTGGAACAAGAAGAAATTGAGACCGTAAATAGACCAATAACAATCAAGGAAATCGACTATATAATAAGAAAACTTCCTACAAAAAAAAGCCCTGGACCAGATGGCTTTCCAGCAGAATTCTACAAGACATTTAAGAAGGAGCTGATACCAATCCTACTGAAGGTATTCCAGGCTATTGAAAAAGATGGAACTCTCCCCAAATCATTTTACAAAGCTAACATCACATTGATACCCAAGCCAGGTAAAGATCCAACAAAGAAAAAGAACTACAGGCCAATATCACTGATGAACATAGATGCTAAAATTCTCAACAAGATCCTAGCAAACTGAATTCAGCAGTACATCTCAAAAATCATCCATCATGACCAAGTAGGCTTCATTCCTGGGATGCAAGGCTGGTTCAACATTCGTAAAACCATAAATGTAATTAAATACATCAACAGATGTCAAAAACAAAAACCACATGATTATATCATTAGATGCAGAAAAAGCTTTTGATAAAATCCAGCACCTCTTCTTGATAAAAACCCTTGAACATATAGGCATATGGGGAACATACCTCAAAATAGTAAAAGCCATCTACGAGAAACCCACAGCCAGCATACTCCTAAATGGACAAAAATTGGAACCATTTCAACTGAAAACTGGAACAAGACAAGGATGCCCACTCTCACCCCTCCTGTTCAACATAGTATTGGAAGTCCTGGCTCGAGCAATCAGAGAAGAGGAGGCAATCAGGGGGTATCCAAATAGGAAAAGAGGAAGTCCACTTATCTCTCTTTGCAGATGATATGATTGTGTACCTTGAAAACCCAAGTGAATCTGTCAAAAACCTCATTACACTGAAAAAGGCCTTTGGCAAAGTCTCAGGATATAAAATAAATGTACAAAAGACAATCGCATTTCTCTACACCAATAATAAACAAACAGAAACCCAAATAAAAACCACAATTCCATTAACTATAGCCACAAAAAAATGAAATACCTTGGCATCTTCCTAACCAGAGACGTGAAAGACCTTTAAAATGAAAATTACAAAACACTGCTCAAAGAAATCAAAGATGACACAAACAAGTGGAAAAATATCCCATGCTCATGGGTCGGAAGAATCAACATTGTGAAGATGTCCATCTTACCTAAGGAAATCTACAAATTCAATGCACTACCCATCAAATTACCAGCACATTCTTCTCAGACCTAGAAAAAATAACAAGGGAATTCATATGGAAACACAAACGTCCAAGAATAGCCAGAACAATCCTCAGCAAAAAAAAACAAAGCAGGTAGTATCACAATACCAGACTTCAAACTTTACTATAAAGCTACAATTATCAAAACAGCTTGGTATTGGTATAGGTACAGGCATATAGATCAATGGAATAGAATTGAGATTCCAGAAGCAAAACATCAATTTCTCAACCAACTCATCTCCGACAAGGCCTCCACCACCTACCACTGGGGAGAGGAGAACCTATTCAGTAAATGGTGCTGGGAAAACTGGCTGACCACATGCAGAAGATTGAAACAGGACCCCTATGTATCCCCATTCACAAAGGTTAACTCCAAATGGATCAGAGACCTAAATGTAAAACCTCAAACCATAAGAACCTTAGAAAATGAAGAAAATACCCTCATGGAAATCGGAACTGGCATCTAATTCCTGAACAAAACCCAAAACCCACAGGTCATAAGAGATAAGATAGACAAGTGGGACCTTTTTAAACTGACAAGCTTCTGCAAGGCCAAAGAAACCATCAAGAGAGCAGGGAGACAGCCTACAGACTGGGAAAAAGTATTTGCCAACACCAGGTCTGACAAAGGCTTAACATCCTGGATCTACAAGGAACTCAAACGTGCTGAAAAGAAAAAAAACAAACAACCCCATTATAAAATGGGCCAAAGATATGAACAGACACTTCACAAAAGAGGACATCCAAGCAGCCAACAAACACATGAAGAAATGGTCAATGTCACTAATCATCAGGGAGATGCAAATCAAAACCACACTGAGATACCACCTAACTCCAATCAGAATGGTAATTATCAACAACTCAAAAAATAACAGCTGCTGAAGAGGGTGTGGCGAAAAGGGAACACTTCTACAGTATTGGTGGGAGTGTAAACTAGTGCAACCTCTGTGGAAAGCAGTGTGGCGATTCCTAAAAGCTCTAAATATCAACCTCCCATATGACCCCGCAATCCCCCTACTCGGAATATATCCTGATGAACTCAAATCACTGTATAAAAAAGATACCTGCTCACGTATGTTTATCGCAGCATTGTTCACAATAGCAAGAACCTGGAAGCAACCATGCTGCCCATCAAAAGAGGACCGGATTAAAAAAATGTGGTACATATACATGATGGAATACTACGCAGCCATAAAAAAGAACAAAATCATGAATTTTGCAGCAACCTGGATGGAACTAGAGTCTATAATACTGAATGACCTCTCACAGAAACAAAGATCCGAGTATCACATGTTCTCACTCATATAATGGACCTTGAACATCCAATGTAATACTAGAAGAAAATGACTGACGGTACTGGGAAACTATGGGGTGAGGAGGGAGATGGGATTAACAGTAGCAAATATCTGTCTGGGGGAGGGGAAACACCTCTTATCAACAGGGTGCCTGAATGAAATGTAATTGTACACCTAACCCTTAACTGTACCCCAAAAAACCATAATAAAAAATATTGATTATGAAAAAAAAAAAGAACTGCAATTAAGACAACTTAGATTTCAAGCAGATGATTTAGCATTTTGGATGACATCTTGAGCGAAACAAATAGTATCAGAAATGTAATTTATATGCTGTTTTCATGGATGTTGTAGTTAAGACGATTTAAAAGGGGGCTCTACATAAGAGAGAGTGATTAGAACAAGAAAGAGCCAGGAGAGCAGTGCCAGTATAGTGCTGGAACTGAGGACATTATCGCCCATAATTTTTCAAGGGTCCTCACCCATTACCATGTGACTTTGTGTACCTCCTGGGGGAAGATTATACTTCCCAGCTTCATTGACTTTGGGTTTAACCGCATGATGTGCTTTGGTTAATTAAAGGCAAGTGAGCAAATGTGAAGAATGGCATGTCTAAACAGAAGTGTAGTAGCTACTTCTTTCACCTAGGCCCTAGAAAATAAGAAACAAGCCAGAGTCTCAGCCTTCAGGAGAGCTACAACCAATCTACAGTCTGAGAGTGAAACAAATTTGCAAGGAATTAGGTATTGAGTGGTTATGAAAAATTGACATTGATTGCGTCCTAATTTCATGAGAATTCCAGTGGTAAAACAAAGGAGGAAGAGATGTGGCAGAGATATCTAATGTTCTCTCATATCCAATTCTCCTCTTCTTTTCCAAACAGAATGCTTGAATTTAGCCATGCCCATAGGATGGCTTTAGGGGATTTTAGATGGACTTTTATTGGCTTTGGCCAATAAAGTATCTGCAAAGTGATATGTATCAGTGTTGGGCAGAGCACTGAAGGAACTGGTGTTCAATTTTCCATCCTTCTCTTCCTTTCTCATGCAAGGATGTATACATTAGATGTACAATTCAGTATGGTAGAACATTATTTATTTGGGATATTGAGTTGCCATATAGAAGACATTTTTTTCTGGCCAGTGAATATGCCCTACACCTAGTTTTTTGCTCATATGCCTAGTGTGAGCAATAAATGAAGCTTTGCTATTTCCTCTGAGATGTCGATGCTGTTATTGTAGCATAGCCTAGCATATCCTGAGTAGATGACATGGTATGTGGAGGCATCAAAGATTCAATGAGATTTAGATTATTTGAGAACAGAGATGAAAACACCTAAAGAAAAGGAAGAGGTGGCAGAAGGGGTAAGCCAATGAACTAAGATAGCCGAAGAAAGGAGACGGGATGGAAAAGTAGCTTATGGGAAAAGACAGTTCTTCTCTTCTTCAGGATTATAAATGGAATCCCATAGAATAGATCCATTTATTTATTTTGGTGAGGTTTTGGTCTTTCTTAAAGAACTGGGGCAAGATGGTGAAAATTGTACAAATAAAAAATTTTTGCTTGAAAATAAGAAGATTCTTGTTGAAGGCGAATAAGAATTTATTGCCCATGGAAGACATTACAGAAAAGGTGACACTGGCCTCAAGGAAAACTAGATCTATGACCTGCGATGCTGTCAGGCCTGTCTCTTTACTGCCTTGTCACTTTCCAGCTTCTCTCAAATGTTGACCTCATCTTTTCCTAATATAGACAAGTTTTCTCTATATGGCAGAAAACACGGCTACTTGCAGCCCTGAACTCACTTCTCAGGATCACTGCCATTAGAGAGGAAAAATATGATTTCTGCTGCTTTAACACAGAAATATTCTGAAACAAGACTCTGTCTATCTTTGTGTCTATCCCAGGCCAATCTCAGTCATTGGACAGTTGGGCAATGTAGGGGAGAAAAGATTTCTTACCCACTGTAGAAATTATAAGATTCATGGTTGAAACCCCTAATAAAAGATAAATTAATATCTTGTTATACACTTATGTAGTATAAGTTTTACATGGCATAGGAGCCTCCAGAAATGAAGACCCCAAGAAACAGGATAAACTGTGTATTTTTATTGGAGGACAAAAGCTTTAGATCTAGTGGTAAGAAACTGGCAGAAAGTTAGCAAAGCCTGTTGTTTAGATTCTTCTTGGCATCTCTATGTCATCAGAGATTAAGGATATTCCTTTCCTTTGGATATAGGGTGGGCACCTGTCACATTAGGGTGTTTAGGAAAGGAGAAAGGGAGAAGGTCAGAGAGTGACCTTCCTAGGTCTTGTTGCCTGCTTCAGGAAAGCAGTGACAAGGAAAATGTGAGACTGGCTTTCCTGCTTTTGGTATTTTCTCAGTTTCTAAGGTGTTATATTTTGGGGTAGCATTATCTGCATCTGATTATTACAATTATTGGCTCAGCTTGGTTCATGTATTCACTTATGTGGTCAAGAACACAAAATCTATTGCCCAAAGAGATAGATTAGGTCTTGAAAAGAGAAATACAATGATTGCTGCAGGAATATTAAAATAATCAGTATAGTAGAGTCCTCTACATTTGGTAATGCAGCTTGATTGTTGAGTGAGTTAATATCATCAATTCTACCGAAAGCCCAAAATTCTAAATTTTGAAAAATTTATTTCAAATATTGTATAATTAGAACAGTCTTTAGGAAAGGAAGTGGTAAAAACTTATTTATTCAACAATGATGGAAAATGATACAGATAATAAAAAAGAATGGTCAGTTAGGTACTTAATAGCAGAGCTACTTTCACTTGTTAGTTAGGAAGGTGTTATCTATATGGCATAATGTCAGGGATACTTGGCAAGGTCTTGTTCCAAAGTTTGTCCTCAAACAGCCTTCTGAAGCCTTCATAGAATCAACTCTTTGAGGAAGGCACTTGGAGAGAAAAGACAGCACATAGCATCTTAAAAATTTCTACTGGATACATTATTGACGTTATTGCTATTACTTCGAGAGATAAGAAATAAGTATGGCTGGGCTCGGTGGCTCAGCCTGTAATTCCGCACCTTGGGGGGCTGAGGTGAGTGAATTACCTGAGCCCCTGGGTGGGAGACCTGCCTGGGTAACTTGGGGAGACCTTATCTCCACAATAAATCAAAAAATTAGCCGGGCGTGGTAGTGTGCGCCTGTAGTTCAGGCTACTTGGAAGACTGAGGCGGAAGGATTGCCGAAGCCCAGCAGGTCGAGGCTGTGGTGGCCGGGAGCGGCCACTGCACTCCAGTCTGGGCGACAGAGTGAAACTCCAACTCAAAAAAAAGCAAAAAAGAAATAAGTATGCTTATTTAATAGTTAGATCTCAAGATGAGAGTTTTCCTAACTTCCTCAGAGTTAAACCAAGTCTAAACCAAGTTTAGCTAAACCAAGATCGAAAGCCAGGTTGGTCTGAATTCTTTCCAATCTGTTTCTAGTTATTAACATTCAATCATGAACTAGTTCATCAGATATTTAAAATAGTTTATGCAAACTTCCTTTGGAATGACTCAGCAAGGTGAATAAGTATCTAACTTTCCCAAAGTTATTTGGTCTCCCCTAGCCTTTGGAGCAGCTGAGACAGAAAGCAAATGTGGGATTGTAAATGATAAATGCTGCCAGGGAAAAGCAATAATAGAAAAAAAGAGGGTAGATGTAATTGGGCTTTCGAATGCTAATAGTTGTGGCAGTTCTGAGCTATGTGGTATCCTGGTGGGCTACTGATCCCCGCTGGGTTATTGTGAAGGAACAGTGGGGGGTTGAGAGAACCTGGGGCTTCCTAAAGAAAAATGAATCTCTGAGAACTCAATTAAGAGGGTAGGACCTTTAGCTAGTCTCATGGACGGGACAATTAACAAAAGAAGCAAGAGGAAAGAGCGAGCTCTCCTCATAGAGAGACTAGAGGGAACTCAAAGATTGGAGGCTGAATTTAGTAGTACTATATTGGATGTTGCATCTCAAGGATTGAGGAAAATATATTCAAATTTTCTATGGTCAGATTCTGAGAAGTTCCAGTTGAATTAAGGAATTTAGGAACCCGGAAATAACTTTGATATGAAGCAGAAAGGATAGATCTGGGAGCTCAAAGAAGAAAGATCTTTGTTTTTCTTGGCTCAATAGGGAGCTAAAGAAAATAGCCTGCCATTGAGCACAAAGACCTGAAAAAGTATAGTGTCCTTGAGTAGGAGCCGACTGTCTGGAAGAAAATGTTATGGAATAGAGAACCTGTTTCATGTTTAAATGAATGCCAAGAGAAATTAGAAGCATGAGACTATTTACCTAAGAAATAATCTTTATATGGATAACACAGAGATTCTAACTCAATGCAGTAAACACAAGCTAGGCACCTGAGCTGATTATACGCTGGAACATTGCTGAGATAAAAGAAGCTGTGAATATCATAGTGGTTGTCTTCAGAGGAGTAATTGTCACACCATGACTTCAGTATTTCTGTGATCCAAGATACCAGTAGCGTTATATTGAGGAAGACCTCTGTTGACTTTGTTATGTGACAAATATATTTTAAAGGGAGAAAAGTGGAGAAATTCATCTAGATCCCAGGTATTGCCTTAGAAGGGAATACTCTACAGGCTTCCCTGACAATAGTGAGAGACCCTGGCCAATCCAGTGCAATAGAAGGGCATTGTGTTGCATGGACAGTAGGAGAGATGCAAAGAGAGAAATAAATGTAAAAAGGTCAAAGGACATACTTTTCTCTGGGGTTTGACTTGGTAAGAAGTCCCATAGGGTCAGCACAAGTCAGGGAACTATGAACACCTTCTTGGCCATGGTCATAAGATAACTCTTCAAATACTATAGTTCATGTGAGACCCATCAGAGTAAAGTCATCTATTAAAATGAGGGAAGAGAAAGGCATAAGTGAGGGAGAATTTAAAAGGAAAGAACAGGTACAGCACTGCCAAGGGTCAGACTATTTCCTCAGAGCAGACAAAGAAACGTATGCAAAATTTATGATGGACTTAGATCTAGGACAGTGCATGCTTTGAAACTCCAATCTATTTAAATGATGATAAATGTCACAGCTGTCCTCCTTTATAGAGTGATTTGCCCAGTAGAAGAGAAAGATTTCAAACTGTCTTTTCCCAAGAGGGGATAAAAATCACTTAAAATTGGTCATTCAGACTGTCTCATAAGTCTTTTGAGCTGCAGAAAGTTATATCCCTTTAAAGAGAACCTACAAATAAATGATTATATAAGAATAAATTAATGATCCATTTAGTCCTGAGTTTGGTTATGCCCAGGGCAGGATATTCTCCCATTATGTCAACAACAAGAGTTTAGTAGAAAACCCTCTATTTTTTTCAATAAGCCATCATTTAGTTGTTTCTTTGTTAATTTAGTAAAAGAACTTGTAACTCAGCCACTACAGCTTATTTTATTTCACATGGTACTAACATTCACAACTTACTTATATAAAGAAATACATTGGTGGCTGGGCGTGGTGGCTCATGCATGTAATCCCAGCACTTTGGGAGGCAGAGGTGAGAGGATTACCTAAACTCAGGGGTTTGAGACTAGCCCAGGCAACTTAGTGAGACCACGTCTCTACACTAAATCAAAAAATTAGCCAGGCATGGTGGCCCACATCTGTAATTCCAGCTACTTGGAAGGCTGAGACGGAAGGATCGCCTGAGCCAGCAGATCGAGACTGCAGTGGTGAGAGAGTGAGATTCCTACTCAAAAAAAGAAAAGAAAAGAACTATGTTGCTACAGTAGTCTGGACTCGCTCAAGAATCAATGTGCACATCCAGGATCTGGTGTGCAGCTAGATACTTACCCCATGTCCAAAGCTCAGTATTGTATTTTTGCCCACTTGAGCTTCTGCTTCAGATGGACTGCTGTTAGGGCTAAGGGAAAACAGGGGCATGTCTAACAGAGACCTCAGGAAGTGTTTTTCCCTGTTCAGTTATTACTATATTCGTGCAGCTGCCAAGCGGATGTGACCAGAAGATTTAGTTCTACAGACTTGTATGTATATGCCTCATTTCAAGTGCTAAGAGCAGACATATCCCATAAAAAAGCAAGGAACAAAATAGTATGCACTGTAAAACTAGCATTTGTATAAAACTATATATGTACATATATATTTATAAATGCACAGAATATCTCTGGAAACATATTGAAGAAACTGATAAGGGCTATTGTCATTAGGGAGGGTCATTGGTGGCTAGAGGAAAAAGAAGGGGTAAGAGGAGATTTACTTTTCATCATAAACATTTTTATAACCTTTCAAGGTTGTGCCTGTGCATGTATTACCTGTTAAAATGACAATCAACCAACTAAGCAATAAGAACAAAATAAAATGGCAGAACTGACCTTTTAGGACCTTGTGGTTTCTACAGTTCTACAGCCAATATAGAATTTGATGATTGAAGTCTTTGAAGTATTAATGCTTCTTCCCTGCCCTCTGCTGAGATGGGTGTCCCATGATCTGCTTAGTTGCAACTTTGTTGTCTTTATAACTAAGGGTCATTGGGGGTGGGGTGCAGACTAAATTCTTCAAGTCTGTAGATCAAAAATTTTCTGTTAAGCAACAAAAGTGCCTACATGACAAAAACTCTATTAGCAGGTAGGTTTAAGTGTGATGCAGGATTGATGCATTCCATATAGTGGCAGAAAATTTAGCTTTTCCTCAATCAGCAGGATTTAGGATAATCCCAGTGAAGGGAAAGAAAAAAGAGCTTAAAGATGTAAGACAAGAGTATAGCTCTGGAACAGACAGAAGGGGGAGAAAAAAACTTAGAGTTACAGGGCTGTATTTTTTGGACGTATTTTGGTTACAAGTGGCAAAACTCTATTTGAATTAGACTGAGAAAAAAGGGAACTTAATTAGAAGAATACCAAGGGGCATCCCGATACACTGAGAGGGATAGGGCTGCAGCAGGACCTGAGGCATAATATTGTTAAGAATGTTTCTTTCCCAAATCCTATCTCTTCTCTCAGTTTCTCACTGCATACTGACTTTATTCCCCCCCAAACCTACTTCATATTCATGGCAGTGTACTTGGCTGCACACTGAAAACTTTTTTTTTTTTACAGTTTTCCAGAGAGATAGTCTTCCTACCTGAGTTCTGATTTGAAATATCCCAGGGAAAAACTCTGTTTAGACTGGCTTGGTCACTTGCCCATCTTTGAGTTGATCAACTATAGTTAGAGTTATAGGTGTGCTCTCATCAGTAATTTCCACTTGAACCTTTTTTCTTTTGAACTCAAAAGGAAAAAAAGTGCTGTTTCTGGAAGAAGGAATCTAAACAACAGATAAACAATATAAAGGGAGAACAAGCAGCAAAGAGTTAATGAGATGTAATTTTAGAAGCACTTCTCTATCTCCTCATAGTTCTTGGACTACTTCCAATAGTTAAGAATCTTTAATAAAAACACTCCTGAAAAAGGCAACTCGTTAAATTTGCTTCTAGTTTAAATGATTGCTATGACATATCTTTCCTGAGGTCAGAATCTTTTGTTTGGGGAGAAGGATGGAGAGGACAGGTTTAGAGTTCCTGAAGGAAGCAGGAGACAGGAACTCTCTTTCATTGCTACTTCTTCAAATTCTTCCTTTCTGATACCAATTTCTCACTTTTAGGTTATTAGTGTTACTGAGGTACCAATACTACCAGCAGGGCCATAGAGGTAGTATTTTTCCATTATTCACATTTTATCATTTAAATTCTTAGAGTGTTTTATAAAGTCCACAGTTATGTAATGAATGTAATGAGGCATTCTGTATTGATCATCAAGTGTGCATACTTACTTCTTTTCAAAAGCTTTTTATTGCATTTGTACCATGTATAATACATACACTTGTGGGGATTAATTCTTAAAAAACAAAATAAAAACATTACATTAAATGACATAAAATCCATTTCCCATACTTGAGTTGGCAAACTAAAGTCCATAGGCCAAATCTAACCTGCTTCCTATTCTTGTAAATAAAGTTTTATTGGAACATAGCATCACTAATTTGTTTACTTATTGTCTATGGCTACTTTCATGCCACAGTGGTAGAAATGGGTAGTTATAACAGAGACCATAATGTTTACAAGGCCTAAAATATTTAGTATCTTGCCCTTTACAGAACAAGCTTTCTAACACCCGGACCAGAACCTACATTAAATAGAAATTTTTCATTGCTCTGGTAAATACAGCCCTCCGCATTGTTAGTTATTGCAATGCAAGTAAAATAATCTGCAGGTAAGTAAACAATGGTAATGGTTCAGTTAGGATTATAAAAAGTTAAAGCTAGAAAGAGTGCTTAGAGTTTATGAACCCCAATTCTTGTGTTTACAAGTGAAAAAACTGAGCCCTTAGAGACTAAATAACTTATTTCAAGTCACATATCAAGTTAGATGTAAGGTTTGACTGAGGTTCTTCCATTATACCACTTGAAATAGTTCCACATCCCCTTCTGTCTGTACTTCATCATTTTAAAAACTACTTTCCCTCCATTTTCAAGTTTTTAACCTGCGCACGTCCTTCAGTCAGTAGTATTGGTGTGTTCACCTTGATTTTAAGTGCTTTATGATTGTGACTGTACCACAATATCTATAATATGCTCCTATTAATTATTCTCAACTTACCCACTCTTTCTGTCCTTTTTCTTAATAACTCCATATGCCCTTTCCCTATGTGATGAGTTTTTTTATGAATGGCAGTTTCAGACAGGCTGCTAAGTATTCCCTGTACTTTTTCATTATTGAACCATCCCCTAACAGATGTTCTCACATTCCTCTTTTATTCCAAAAAGTCACCTTGGATGATGTTGCTACCAGGAAGCCTTGGGTTTTGAGGTATAGAGTTCAGAATACAGTGATTAAGAAACATTGCCCAGTGATTATGTCCCTTCTGCACCAGCAGCCTTGATGAGGGCATTCACTGTCTCCTCCCTCAACCCACCCTGCAAATCCTCAGCCCAGATTCATAGGCTGTGTTTGCTTCCAAGCACCCTGCCATCTAGGACATCAGAGGCGCTATATAAATTGGAAATGGAAGGACTAGTGATGGGGTATTTCAGCAGGGCAGTGTATCCTCGCCCAGAAAAGGATGTAATGGTATGAACAAGATATCTCTTTAATCGCAAACTGAAGGCTTTTGAGGAGCTATGTTACAGTATAAAATAACAATAGACTAGAAGTCAGGAGACATCGGTTTTGTAATTCATTTCCTATGTGACCTTAGGTGAATTGGTTAATCTCTGTGACTCTCAGTTTCCTTGTCTATAAAAAAAGAAGGTTAAACAAAAATAAATCCAATATACCTTCTAGTTAGTGACCATATATTCGGAGTCCCAAATTAGGACATATGCTCTGACAAGTGCAATTACACTTATGGGGACAATGAGACAGGAGATTTGAAATACGGATTATCCTAGAAAATGTGGAACATATGGCTGCCATATTTCCAGTTATAAAACTCTTTGAGATTTAAGGCCCTCTTATTGCTTTTGTATATTTAAGAACTTTCTAAAATTTATGGGTTGTTAATGATCCTGGCCACAAATTTTATTGATTTTTATGCCTCACAGCTTCTTAGCCTTTACATTATCACTACATTCCTTACATTCCTTTCAAAATTCCTTTATGCTCTGTTCACTCATTCTAAATATACCATTTCTCTTATGTGCTCCTATAGGATTACTGGATACAGTTGTCCAAGTTGTTCCCTAAGCCAGTGTCCAGATTGTAAGAGGAGGAGGCCTAAAATACAGTCCAAACTTTGTTCACCCAGCAAAGGTTAAGTTCACCCTTGAAGAAGTGGCATAAAGGCACTATCTGCTCTAGCGGTTTTTTTTTTTAATGTTAGGCACTGGACATATAGAGCTGTCATATCCCTACACACACTTTCTACCTTCTTAAAAATGACAGTCCAGTGGGAGAATTGACATTAAATAAACAATTATAGAAAACTGGTAAGTACTATCAGGGAGACATGAACAAATTACTATGGAAACAGTTGAAAGACCACATAATTCTTATAAAGCAGAGGGTAGAGATGGGGATGGAGAGTGTTAGGGAAGACAACCTATGGGAAGTTAATAAGAAGAAATTGGTGCCTTTTTGGCATATCACTTTATCCCAAGAAGAAAGAGAGCTGCTATAGGTTCTTCATGTTCAGGAATATTAATTGGGCCAGGTTTTCCAGAGGATGGAGACTTAGTGTCAGATATTAAAAAAAGAAATCTGGGAATAGAGTAAATAGCCCTATATCTCTTCTTCCCCAGGTTGTTGATGTAAGCTAGAGCCTATGGCATTCCTGCTTAAGAAAAGAGATCCTAACTTCCACTTTTCCTCTTCTCTTGGACTTTTAGAGAGTCATCTGAAACTAGAACAAAATTCCACCTAAAATTCAGTTGTGTGTTCAAGAGAAATCATTTGAGTTTGAGGCAGTCTTGCTCAGGTTAGACAACACAGGGACCAGTCTTGAGGTTTGAGATCAAAACCAATTTATAAACTGTTCTTTTGCTTGGCCTTAACTTATAGTGTAATAATTGCTTTACCAGCCTCTCAAGGTAATATATGGGTAATTAAGGGCAGAATTTTAGGATTCAGAAACCTACCCTCAATCTCTTCCTGTCACTAATAGTTACATTTATGCTGAGTCTAAAAGGATAAAGGATGAGTAGAAGTTTGTCTAGCAAATAAGTTGTGGAGGCATTATATGTGAAGGAACAACATGTGCAATGCCTTCAATTAGTATATGATATTAGATGTTTGAGAAACTGAAACAAAAGATAGGCTGAATAGCTGGGTTGGGAATATAAAGAGACACATTGCTCGACTAAAAAGTGTAGATTTTATCCTGTGGTCAATCGACAGAGTTAATGAAAGTCAACAAGTGAAAGAGTTCCATAATTAGATCTATGATAGGGTGAAGGGCACATTGAAATAGAGAACAGACTGAAAATCAGTTAGAGGTAAAGGGTCTTGAACAGGACAACAGAATGAGAGTGGAGAGAGAACCTCATTCAAGAGACAGGACCCTTTGGATGTAGTCTTGAGGAAAAGGGCATCGTACAAACTAGGATGCTACACGCTGATATAAAGAATAGGAGGATGGGGAGGTAAATTTGGCTGGTGAAAGTTGGGGTCAGGGGTGATAAATAATGGTTAAACATAAAGATTTAGAAACATTTTTGTGGGAGATTTGATTGTCTGAGGTGGAGCAGGGTGAGATTTGATGGACAATTCCTATTAGATGTGAAAACAAAGAACCATTCTGTGGTACCACCCAGCCCAACTGTTCCAATGAAAACTGTACAAGCAAGCATTTGTGGGGTGGAATTATTGCTAGGTAGACAGGATCAGGGATTAGCGCTGCAGAGAATGTATTATAAGCAGAACAACAAGCTTTGTTACTAGAGACAATTTGCTAGGATGTGCAAATAGTTTAGTCATTTCGATACTTAGTAACAGAACTTGACACAAAGTAGGAAAAGTGGTGTTAGACTAACAAAATTTTAAAAAATATAATAATAATGACTGTATTGTTCCAGGCATTTTATGCACATTCATTTTAGTTAATTCTCACAATAACACAGTGAAATGAATATTATTTTCCTTGTTTTATAACGAAGGAAACCAGAACACAGAGATATTAAGTAACTTGCCCAAGGAATATTACTTCTAAGTGGCAGAGTAATTACAAAACCAGGTCCCCCTGGTTTCTTGCTCTCTCCAGAATAAGATGCCTCCTCCTGCCCACTTAAGAGTGAAGACAATTAGCAGTATTATTTGCATTTAAATAATACATTTGCTAAGCACAACTGATTCTTATCTATTTGTTAATGAATTGTCGGATTCTATAAAACCTTTGTGGCTTCTAGGATCTTTTTCTCCCCATTTTCTCTCCCTTAGTTTGGTCTTTCACAGTGTCTAGGACACATTAAGGTGTTTTCGATCCTGGTAAAATCAATTTACCTATGGTAAGTACTTGTCAACTTTCCCTGCTCCATTCAAGACTATACTTCTTTTTTCTTATTGAAATTTTATCATTAATATCCCACTTTCTAGGACTGTGCTTCATCTTGTTGGCATATAGTTAGTAGGTGCTCAGTAAATATTTGCTGAATAAAAGGGAAGAAATGGTTTTTATCTCCTGGGCTTATAATAGTTCTACCCCTAACATATGCTCAAATGGTCTCTCATCTTCCATGCTTTTTCTTCACTATTGCTTCTGTGTTCATCAACATCCCAAACTCAATACAAATATAATAAAAAAGCTTTCCTCCTAAAAGTTCTCCTCTATCTTCCCCCTCTTGGTTACTGGCATCATAATTATCCCTGCCAATCAGTTTCATTTCTAAATCCTCCTTTCCTTCTTCCTCAAGAGATTCTACAACAGGTATATTGCAGTTGAATCCCTTCTTTCCACTCCGTCATAAACAAGTCTTTATTGTGACTTGCTGAGTTATTGCAATAGCCTCCTACTTGGCCTTTCTTCATCTAATATTTGCCCTTTTCAATCGACAGTACTTTGCTGACCTTTCTAGTCTCACCTCAGGTACCTCCTTTTACAACCTATTCAACAGTCATACTAATTACTTGCTTTCCCTCTTTGGGTCCCCATCAGTTTCTTACCTCTGAACCTTTGTCAGTGCAGGGCTTTTTCCCTAGCGCAGGAAATCATATGTGGAGCATGTGTGATTCTACTGTCCCCACTTGGATCCAAGCATAATGTCACCAACATAGTGTCCCAGAGGCCTGGTCCTGGCCTTAGGTTCCTCTGCTAGGGGTTCCCATAGTCTCTCACAATGAGCTGAAATGGGCTTAAGATAAGCCCTATTTCCATCCGGCCCTTGCAGGAGTTTTACCCTTTACCAACTACCAAATTCAAATTCTCTGTCAAGACCCAGATCAAGTAGCTTCTCTGCCATGAAGCATCCCCATCTTCCTGCTTAATTTAATCTCTTTCCCCTCAGAACATCTCATTGACCTTTATCGCATGGGTGCAGTTTGTTTGTTCACTGTGGGTTTTTGCTTTGCATGGTAATTATGTGTAAATTGATCCTCCACTAGAGTCTAAGTGCCCTGAGGGTGAAGTCTATGTCAGATTTACTTTTTGAGTTTTCAACAGCTCTAACTACAATGTATGGAATTAATGTTTGTCAAATAAATCGGCTTCTCACACACTCTGCCTTTATTAAGGTCATACACAAGTGTGCTGTATTATCTGTACTACATTTTACTCACCTCAAGGGCAGGGATCAAGCCTGTTCATCTCTGAATCAGCCACAACCCTGAGAACTCAGTAAATTGTTATTGGTAGTTTGTGAATAACTTTCTTTATTCTCTGTCAACAATCATATTGTGTCCACTTAATATCCTTCAACAGAGAGATTTTTGTAAAATATTCTGTTTCTCAGGTCTATTATTTCGGACTGACCTTCTTTCCAAATTAGAGCAAACTATCAAGGATTTACTGAATTTCTAAACCTTGAAAATGGCAACTCAGCAGAAAGTCGACAGAAAGGAAAGCAGCAGCATGGCAGGGTTTGGAGAGAATGCAAAGGTGTGACTCTCTCGGAGGGAGGAGACATGAAAAGGAGAGAGAGAGAGAGAGAGAGAGAGAGAGATATGAGGAAGGGAAAGGGCAAAGAAAGAGAAGGGCAGATCCTGAGAGGAGGGAGACAGGCAGGGAGACAGAGGGGAGCTGCAGGAGATACGGAAGGAGAGGGGCAGATGGGCAAGAAGAAAACAAGGATGGAACTTTCTAACATATGCCACCATTAAAAACAAATTAGGCTGCCGAAAATAAGAACATCTATGAGGTTTGGGAAACATTTCCGGCGTGATTTTTTTCCCCCAAGTCTGAGCAGGATTAAATGGGAGTTAAAACAATTTTATTATCTTAACCTAAAATAGAACATGAGTGACAGAAGCTGGAAATTTTTAAAAGAAATGAAAATACAAAGGTCATAACAAGAGAGGAGAAAGAAGGTGTAAATAGCAGGAGGGGCCTGGAGAGGGAATGAAGATACTGAGAAATGGTAGGAGAGAGCAAGGAAAGGGAACTGCAGGCAAAGAGACAATAAATTAACATGTTTGTTGAATACAGGGCCTTTTTTGTGAAGATGAGAGCTCACATCTGCCTTTGATCAGCCACATGGCAGCCCAGGATCAGATCAGAAAGCAAATGAGATGATAAAGTAAATGAAACCACAATAAGTTTAATATCCAGGAGGGAAACATGGAGGCAGAGAACAAGGGAAGGAAAGAGGCTGGCACACCAGGCAAAACGCCTGCCTGAGTTGTGTGCCAAGGAGGGCAGGGCCTGGCAGTGGCCCCAGTGCCCTCTGTGGCCTTCAGAAGTACAGCAAGGTAGTGGCACCGGTAGGGAGAGCACTTCAGGGAGACTCCTGGGCTCACATTTCCTGAAAGTGAACTTCGGTTTGCTGACACAGCCCAGGAGCTTATGGTAGAGAATTTGCTTAGCTCCAGGGACTTTCTGAATTGGCGTTTCTTTACCCGGAGACAGGCCAGAACAAAAGATGAAATCGTTATTTCAAAGGCATTTTTTTTTCTTTTCATATTCCCTTCCCCCCTTTTAGAGCACTTCTTTTATTGCTGAATTGCCAGAAAGGCTGCTTAATATGTAAACATGACCATATTCTACTCATGAGTTTCTTTGCAGATTTCTAGATTGTTTGGAACAAGAGCCCTATAATCATAAAGCAACTGTTTGGAAGATTTCTTAACTATATTTAGGGCATTGGAGAGTGCAAAAAGACCCATGAGCTCTGGATACATAAATTATAAAAATAGCTAACATGTTTTGAGAGCCTAGTATGGGCCATGCGCTGGCTTACATTATGTTGTTTAACTCATGAGGAAACGGATGCTCAGAAAAGTTAAGTGAACTGCCCAAGTATATAGGGATAGGAAATGGTGGAAGCAGACTTGGAATCTAGAATTTCCTACCGTCTCTCTGCATTTGAGTATGAGTTTATAGGTAGAATTTTAGAAAATTATTATTACTAGAAGAGAGATGTCTCTAAGATAGGTGATAGCATAAGGTACTTAAATCTGAGAGAATCCATTAGCTCAGATCATTGCCTCTTCCAAAGAGGATGCTTGTCATTTGAGTGGTCCCATTCTGCATAGTTGTGTGCACAGTCTGGGGGTGACGCTCATGATTTCATCTGATCTTAAAGTCAGCTGGGTGAAGAAAGTCAGGAGAGTTCAGTGTACAGAGAATCATGTCTGGGAAATAAAAGAAGAAAGTCAGTCCCACCAGCAATCACAGATACTGTTCCTATCCTCAATGATTATATAATTTAAAGGGGGTATTTAGAGTGTGCATGAATAAAAGATGTAAAATCGTAATCAAGATATTAAAAACATTCAAGTGAATATCAAAGAGAACTTCTTACTCCTGCCCATTTCAAGGCGCTTAGGGTATGGGGAGGAAGAAGGCTGGGGAAAAACATCTTTCCACACCTTTACCACACTGAAGGAGCAGATGTGTGAGCACCTGCAACTTGAGGGAGAAGAGGGAGAAAGGAGAAAAGGGAGGAACATAAATCTAATTAAGAAAGCAAAGATAAGAAAAGAGTCGGAGAAATAAAAGTATTTAATTTCAAAAGTCTCAGTGAGCAAGCCGTAGATTGTTTATCTGGAGGTTAAGTGCTACACATGACCTTAGTTTTAAGCTCTGAAAGTCTCATATAGTCAAGAGGATGGGAGTTGAGCATGGAGAATAAGCTGGCTCTATAGGATGGCAGGCAAAAAGCCGCCACAGACAACTTAAAATATCCTTCTATGGGATATTAGTGTGTCTAGCACATGAGATGGAAGATTGCCTTTAGAGGAGAGGCAGTGAACTGGTAGAAGATAAGTCCTCCTGTAACCACGGAGCTTGATGATGGTGGCAAAAAAGGACTCCAGCCAATCCCACCTGATGTCATTATGCCATTCAAGGACCAGAAATCAAATGGAGTGAACCTAGTAAAAGCACTACAGCATCCTCTGTTCTAGTAGCATATGCAGTAAGAATTGTGAATGGTAAAAAATTGAAAGGTACAGTGGAAACTGTGAGGGGCAAGTGATTGTAGAGAGCTCTCCGGAGGTGAATTTTGAGAAGGGATTTAAAGGGAATAGGCAAAAGGACTCTTAGAAAAAGTGAAATTCAGTCAGACAATGTCTACAGAAGAAGGAATGGCCAGGTTGTCTGTCAGGGACAGTATTGCTTCAAGTAGAAAGCCATGATAAATGAGATTATTAAGGTCAAGGGCTCTAGCCCACCATTCTTAGAAACTTTAGCAGGACCAAAAACTCAGCAGTGAAATTCCAAGCACAGACATGGAGCAGGAGTTGAGTCCTGGTTCTTAGAGGAAAATCAGAAATACAGGATATGAGGTGTGGGGGGTGGGAGGATTTTAGGGTCCAAATGCAAATGAAGCCTCTGTAAGTAACTAGGCTTGAACATTATTTTGTAAAGTGAATATCTATTTTCCCCATTTTTTTGTAATAAAAGAAGATATTTATGTTTAAAGGGGAAAAAAACACGGTCTCAAGATACTCTAAAATCCAACTTAATACATCAGGTCTTTAAAATTGCATCTTAAGGAGAAGTAATTTTTGAAATAAAAATGACAAACATTAAGCATATATCTTGTTCTGCTGTTGGTGAAGATATTTTTCTCCAACTTCCAGGATGGACCAGTGGTCAGAAGTACTAGTTTTGAAATTAGAAAGCCTTAGTTGAAATTCAGATTCCCTTTCTAATGGAATGATGATTAGCAAGTTACTTAATTCCCTTCTGTCTATATAGCTCATCTGTAACAGGTAGATAGTAATTACTTACCTTACAGTAATAATACCTTACTGTATTATTGTGATAAATACATAAAATGAATCATTTAAAAGAGTCTGCTAGCATCATTTTGGCCATAGTAAGAACACCACAAGTAGTAACTATTTTTTTTTAACCATTTCTAACCTGGTGCTGGCTTAACATGCAGGCCTCTAATTATTTTCTTGGACTCCATATTTATATGCTTCATGGAAATATCTGAAGAAATGTTCTATAAGCTTTGTCATGTAATAATAAATATACATCTGTGTCAAGAATTATAATTTCTCAAAGGGCAATTTATGTCAAAATAGGTTTCTGAATAAATATATATACTCGAACACATGTACATTTTGTAATTCAGTGATCAACCATTGTGAATTGTATAATGGTCCCATATGTGAACTTAGTAAAAATCAAATATTAACAAAGACCAAATCCTCTGCCCCATCTAATTAGGCCATGGTCTATATTTTTAAAACTATACAGCTGAATAACCTTACCTACTTTTCAGAATAACTTTAATAACATGGAACCTCGAACTGAAAGTGCTTTTTAAAACAACTTGACTCAAATCAAGCTGTTGGCATCTGTTTCACTTCTGCTTTATGGATCAACACATGAGACGGTCAGTTGATCCTTTACCATCTCTTATTGTTGATCCTTCTGCTATTATTTAAATCTGGCCAGAGCTCCTCTCCAGTTCTAAATCTTTGCTCTCAGCAGCAAATTGCCCTTTTAGTCCTGGGTCCGTTATATTATTTGTGACGGCTTTGGGACTTTTAGGGATAAAGTTTTTAATCCTGGTAGTATCACATGTTTGTTCTTTCAGAGAGGTTTTTTTTTCTGTTAAAGATTATGGGTTTCCTGCTGATGTCAGGTTGAGCATTCATACATATTCAGCGCTTTGTTCCTATTTGAGTTGGTACCAAGAGTCCTGGGTGTTTGCACTTTCCATTATGATGGCCATTGTGATCAGGATCACTGACATCAGCACACTGTCCACTGCTGTTTCACGGTCATTCATTCATATCAGGCATGAGTTAATGCTGTGGGGAGACCCAGACACATAGGCTATGACCTGTGCTTTAAAGTTTAGTATAAACTACATAGTGTAAACTATAGTATTAGTGCAATTAAAGAAATAGGACACATAAATATTTTGGTATTAGAATGAGATATTATAAGTATTCTGGGGATGAGTTTGCAATGCTCATGTATGTGGAAAAACTTCTCACACTCTAGGCTTATCATTAGCAGGACCGACACAGAAGGATGGTAGTGTCAGCTATATAAGTTGGATAACTGGGGCAGGATCAAGTGATTATGCTTTTTCTCTGTCTGACTGAGAAACATAAAGCTAGCTGGTCCTTTGGTTTTGTGCATAGCATATTTCTGAGAATATATTTAGAGATCTCACGAGCAGAAGTCCAACAACTGTCTTGCATGTTTTATGATTGATTTGATTCTCAGAGAGTTACAAAATATAAAATTGGTAACTTTGCCTTGTCTTCTAGGCACAATTTTCATTGAAATATTTTCAGTATTTTGTACATTAAAAAATATTTATTCTTTGCTGGCTTTTCTCTCAACTGATAAAATTTAATAAACATTCAATTGAAGCTAAAGATTCACTGCTTTCAACATATCCCATGATTTCTATATTTGTCTCAATATTACAATTAAGTTTGAGTATATACTTATTACCAAATGTGCATTTTTATATTTTCCACTCATTTGTATAAATTGCACATCAAAATTTTAAACTACCTTTCAAGTAACAACTTATCAGGAAACATACTATGTAAGACATATAGAAAGAGGAGCTGCTGAGGTGGGTGGGTGTTGGAAGGGGCCTGGAAGTCTGACACTAGAGTGCCTTCTCTCTGCTTCTCCTCATCATTCCCTGTGGTGAGTCCCTAGGCTGTGTGGAATGGAGTGCAATTATTAGAATATGTCATTGCAGTTGTTTTCAGACTTTGTTTTGTAGACAAAGAGGAATGCTGGTGGATATCTATGTTGATATTTTGAAGTGCTCATTCCTTTATTAATTTAAGAAAATCCAAAATTAATATGTAAAGGGGATTAAAGGTGTCAACATACCTGAATTTTACCCCACATCTTTAAAAAAAAAAGGTGTCCGTGAATTTAAAATCAGGTCAAAGCATTATTAAAATAACAGTATAAATTCCAGTAAACACTGATCTGATCACTCCATTTGCATATTGCCTTGGAGAAGGTAGTATATGTTATGAGAGCAACAGAAATGTCATGCTTAGGCATCACTGGTTGTCTTTTTCATAATTTTAATTGTTCTTTATTTCTCTTTTTTTTTTGAGTTGGAATCTCACTCTGTCGCCCAGACTGGAGTGCAGTGGCCCCTCCTGGTCACCGCAGCCTCGACTTACTGGACTCTGGCGATCCTTCCCTACCCTTGAGTATCCTCAGAGATTCACATTAGAACTTCTATGGTTCTCTTAATCAAGTTCTTCTTGGTCTTTTCATGTTCCAGTTCATGTTTATGTTAGGAAGGAGTATAAACATTTGCTACTTATATTTGTTGCAACAATATAGGATTAAAAGCTTACATGAATTTCTCTTACTCTTCATCATGGGAAAGAAAGTGTTATGAGTTACAAATACATAATATAAAATTTACCTTTTAAAGTAACCAATTCAGTGACATTTAGTACTTTCACAATGCTTTGCAACCACCATGTCTACCCATTTCTGAAACATTTCCATCTCTCCCAAAATAAATCTTATATTCATAAAGCAGTTGCATGCTGTGCCCTTCTTCCTCTGGTCCTTGGCAACCACCAATCTGCTTTATGTGTCTAGGGATTTGCCTATTCTGGATATTTCATATAAATGAAATTCTATAATATGTAATCTTTTGTGATTGGCTTTTCTCACTTTGTATTTGAGATCCATGTATGTAGTAGAATCTATCAGTATTTCATTATTTATGACTGAATAATATTCCATTGTATGTATATGCCACTGTTTATTCATCACTGATTCACTGATGGACATTTGGGTTGTTTCTACCTTCCGGCCATTGTAAATAGTGCTGCTATTAACATGAGAATACATGTATTTATTTGAGTGCCAATTTTCAATTACTTATATCTGGAAGTGGAATTGCTGGGTTTATGGTAAGTCTATGTTTAACATTTGAGGAACTGTCAAACTGTTTTCCACAGTGGCTGAAACATTTTGCATTCCCACTAGCAATGTAAAAGTGTTTCAAATTCTTCACATCCTCGCCAACATTTAATTTTCATTAAAAATACATATATACAGTTATCATAGTGGGGATAAGGTGATATTCAGTTTTGTACATCACCTCATCTTCTTTTATTTTCCCCCAAAATGTTCTATACTGTTAAAATGAAATTTTAGTGAAGTTTTATCAAAACATGTGCCAAGTGAATGTTATTATAATGCCTGTGAGTGACCATCCTACAAAAAAGAGCTAGCTAGAAAGGGATCAAGAATTGGAGTCCAGCTCAACATGAATGGTTTGAAAGAAATTACAAGTTCAGGTAGGCAAGAAATCAAAGCAAGCAATGCAGTAGATTGTGGTAGGTAGAATTCTTAAGATGCTCTCCAAGATTCCCTCTGACTGTTGTTTGTGCCTTGTATAATCAACTCTTCTTGAGTGTGGGTGGGACTTCTGAATGTGATAAGATAGTAACTCTTATGATTATGTTATCTTATGTAAGACTATATAGAGATTCTCTGTATAGTTCTCTTATTAGAGATAGAGATATAGTCCTACTAGAGATTCTCCTGCTGGCTTTGAAGAAAGAAGTTGCCATGTTGTGAGAGGTCCACATGGTTAGGACCCTATGGTGACCTCTAGGAGCTGAGGGCAACATCCATTAAACAACCAGCAAGAAAGTGGGAGCCACAATCCTATACCAAGAGGGACTGAATTCTGCCAACAATCTGAATGAGCTAGGCAGAGAACCCAGAGCTCCAAATGAGAACTGAACCTGGCTGATACTTTGATTAAAATCTTGTGAGAACCTGAGCAGAGAGCCCACCTGAGCCCACTCAAACTTATTATTTGTGGAATGACAGTTAATAAATGGGTGCTATTTTAAACTGATAAGTTTAAGTTTGTGGTAATTTGTTACATAGCAATGAAAAATTAATAAAGGGGGCTACATAAAATATTTAATAACTATCTAATAATTAGAATAGCATGGGCACTGGCCTGCCACAACAGATACTGGCCATGAACAATGATTAAGTTGCTGCTGTGACTATCTGGATTTTGCCTCTGGACTGATAACACAGGCTTTACTGGCAGAAAGTTCACCAGAGTAGAGGGCTTTGACCAGGCTATCCTTTTACACACTGTATTTTCTTGGCGTCTGAATAAGTCTAGCCTGATTGTGGATCTCCTTGCATGGGGATGGTTGCCCAGTGAGGCAGGACTTCTAAGGGCTTGATTCAAGGTGTGATACAAAATGTCCACAGAGCCCCTACTCAACCTAATCACTATCTCAAGCTTTATATTCACCAAATCGTGCAACATTTACAAACAGAGTGGCAAAATTATTAGGCTTAAATTTTGGGTTTCTAAGTCATGTCCTGGTTTAGAGTCGTGAGATTGAAAGGTAGCAAAACTGCCAAAAATGATATGGGAACATGGGAAAGAACAGCAAAAACAAGCGTCTTTGTAGATGTGACTAACTTCACCACTTGCTCCTTGAGTTATGCTATATTCCCTATTGGGTTTGTTTGTTATCTTTTTCATTCATGTTTTGAACTTTTATCATTGTGATATATTTGAATAGTTTTCATGCAAAGTATTTTCATCTTGCTCATGCTTAGCATGAGATGCTGTGGCCATATTTTTCATTTGTTCTTACGTAGTGCCCCTCAATTCTCATAGATTTTTGATGACAAAGAAATAGTTACCCAGGCATAATGGTTGAAAAAATAAGCCTCAGACTTCTCTAAAGTAACAATAAATGCCAGGAAAGGAAAAAAGGAAGAAGGAAGGAAGGGAGGGAGGGAGGAAGGAAGGAAGAAAGAAAGAGAAAGAAAGAAAGGAAGGAAGGAAAGTCTATAAGGTTCTGAAGAAGAGGGATCTATAACTTTTATAACCATTCAAATTGTTGTTTAGGTATAAAAGGAATTGGCAGATATTTCTAAATATGTAAGCGTTCAAGGACTATGTAATTGTTATATATTTTTAAAAGAGTAGTGATGAGGTATAGCCAACTGACTGTATTGGTATTGGTGTTAATACTAATTCATATAAATACAAAACTGAGAGGAAACTGGTAAGATATTCAGAACAGAAGGCAAATAATATGTAATTTCATGTTATTAAAACAACATCATACAATCTGGAGATGGGGCAGAGGAGGTAGGTGGGAATGCTAATTTTCTCACTTTTCAGAAAAAGCAGTCAATCAATATTGACTAAACTTGACACATTTAGTTAAAAAGAACCACAATGACTTCAACTTCTTAATATTTTTCACAATTATTACTTTCTTAAATTTGGCTTTATCTTTTTGAAAAAAATATCTCCTATCTTAATAATTATATATTTATGCAACATTCAGCAATTTATTTAGTTTTTCTTATATCTTTTTAAAAACTACTTTTTAGTATAAATTTAAAAAGTAACATGTTATGGCATGATACCATTTGTATAAAATTATTTCTGAGACCGGGCTCGGTGGCTCAGCCTGTAATCCCAGTACTTTGGGAGGCTGAGGTGAGTGGATTGCCCGAGCCCGCGGATTCGAGACCCACCAGGGCAACTTGACAAGACCTCGTCTCTACAATAAATAAAAAAAATTACCTGGGCATGGTAGCGTGCGCCTGTAGTTTCGGCTACTTGGAAGGTTGAGGCAGAAGGAACTCCGGAGTCCAGCAGGTCGAGGCTGTGGTGGCCGGGAGTGTGTCACTGCACTCCAGTCTGGGCGACAGAGTGAGACTCCAACTCAAAAGAAAAAAAAAATATTTCTGCCTCCATTTATTTATCTACCTATCCATCTCTTGTTCATCTTTCCATCCACTCTTTTGTGTCTGAAATGTTGCTTACCTAATAGTGAAAGTAGTTACTAATGAATGATGTAATATGGGTAATTTAAAAAATTCTTACCTGAACATTTCTTAACTTATTTAAGAGGCATATATATCATTTTATGAAAAGAAAATCAATCTACAAAAACAGGAAGAAGAAACTTTGAAAGTGGTATCCCAGTTGTAATACTGCTCTTTACTCAGTTAAAGGAGACAACTTTGAAGAACATTCTATAGCAGTCTTTACTTTTAAATTTCAACAGTTTTTTAAGGTAAAAAAAAGTAGAAAAAATTTCTTAAATATGGCAAAAGAGAGAGACTCAATTTTACTCTGCAAAGCAAATTTATAATGAAAATTTTGTGTCTGCCCTTAGAATTTACCACTTCCAGTTTCTGGGATAGACAATCATTAGATACTGCAATCCATGGGAACACAGAGTTCTACTTATAGAGAAAGAACAGGAAAAGACTTACTAATTCACCTGTATAACTGATACAACAATGCCTAAAATATTTTGGGCACTGCACATATTTTCTTTTTAATTGTAAATGAGAGGAATTAATGACTAGACTAAAGTTTCTCATATTAAAAAATGTAAGCCTATTAACTTTTCTATTCTCAAGTTAATGTCCTTTTTCTTCTGACTTCATTGTGTGGTGATTCCTAAAGATCTAAAATTCAGTCTTCCATATGACCCTGTAATTCCTCTACTGGGAATATACCCAGAAGAACTCAAGTCACTCTATAAAAAAGATACCTGCACATGTATGTTTATTGTAGCATTGTTCACAGTAGCTAGAACATGGAACCAATGTACTGCCCATCAAAAGAAGACTGGAGAAAAAAAAAAACGTGGTACATATACAGGATGCAATATTACGTAGCATAATGAAGAACAAAATCATGAACTTTGTAGGAACCTGGATGGATTTAGAGTCTATAATGCTGAATGATCTTTCACAGAAACAAAAAACTGAGTATCACATGTTCTCATTCATAAGTGGATCTTGAACAATTATTGTAATGCTATAACAGAATGATTGGCAGTAGTGGAAAACTGCTGGGAGGTGGGCAGGGAGGGAGATTGGCAGTAGTGGGAATCTGCCTGGAGAAGCGGGGGCATACCTCATTTACAAGGATACCTGCATAATGAACATTTGTATACCTAACCCTGAAATGTACCCCACATCTTTAAAATAAAAAAGTTAGAAGGGGGAAAAAGTGAATAGACCTTGTGTTAGTTATCTACTACTGAGTAACAAATTACCCCCAAATTTAGCAGCTTAAAAAAAATGACTTTTTAAAAAAATTTAAATTTTATTTTAAAGATGTGGGGTACAATTCAGTATTAGATATACAAGTGGTCATCATACAGGTAAAGTTTGGGCCTCTCTTGGATCCCCACTTTGCCAGGTTTGAGATCAGGTACCCTTATTGATGTTGTGTCCCCCCCACCTCCCCTGGTAGTATCCCTCTACTGCCAATCCCTTTCTTATAGTTTTATAGTAAATGTTCAGAGTCTACTTATGAGTGAGAACATGTGGTACTCGGTTCTTTGCCTCTGTGATAGATCACCAAGTATGATAGACTCTAAATCCATCCAAGTTGCTGCAAAGTCCATATGTTTGTCCTTTTTTATGTCTGTATAATATTCCATCATGTATATGTACCACATTTTTAAAATCCAGTCCAGTTTTGATGGGTAGCATAATTGGTTCCATATTTTTGCTATGGTGAAGAGCGCTGCAATAAACATGCAGTGCAGTTATCTTTTTTGTAGAATGATTTGAGTTCCTCTGGGTATATTCCCAGTGCAGGGATTGCTGGATCATATGGAAGATCAATTTCTAGTTCTTTTAGAAATCGCCACACTGTTTTCCATAGAAGTTGAATTAGTTTGCATTCTCACCAGCAGTGTGAATGTGTTCCCTTTGCTCCGTATCCTTGCCAGTGGTTTTTTTTTTTTTTTTTTTAACTAATGATGACCATTCTTACTGGGTTTAGATGGTATCTCAGTGTGGTTTTGATCTGCATTTCTCTGATGATTAGTGAGGCTGAGCAGTTTTTCATGTGTCTGTTGACTGCCTGTGTATCTTCTTTTGAGAAGTGTCTATTCAAGTTTTTTGCCCACTTTTTAATGGGGCTGTTTGTTTTTTTTCCTTTCGGCATGTTTGAGTTCCTTGTAGATACTGGATGTTAAGACTTTGGCAGATATACATTTTTTGGCAAACATTTTTCTTATTCTGTGGCTGTCTTCCTGCTCTCTTGAAGGTTTTTTTTTGCCTGCAGAAGACTTTTAGTTTAATGAGGTCTCATTCATCTATCTTATCTCTTATGGCACAGACATCTGGGGTTTTGATCATGAATTGGTTACCTGCTTTGATTTCCGTAAAGGGTGTCTCACGTGTTTTCTAAGACTTATAGTTTGATGTTTTACATTTAGGTCTTTGATCCATTTAGAACTGATTTTGTGTTTGGTGATAGGTAGGGGTCTTGTTTCAATCTTCTACATGTGGTCAGTCAGTTTTCCCAGCACCATTTACTAAATAGGTTCTCCTCTCCCCAGTGATTGTTGGTGGAGGCTTTGTCAAAGATGAGTTGGTTGGGAAATTGAGGTTTTGCTTCTGGAATCTCTGTCCTGTTCCATTGGTCTATATGCCTGTTTTTGTACCAATACCAGGCTGTTTTGTTTTGTAGCCTTATAGTAAAGTTTAAAGTCTGAAAGTGTGATACCTCCCACTTGGTTTCTTTTTCTGAGGATTGTTTTGGCTATTTGTGTTCCCATATGAATTTCTGTATTGTTGTTACCAGGTCTGAAAAGAATGATGTGTACCATTTAATGTGTTGAAACTGTAGAATGCCTGTGGTAGGATGGACATCTTAACAATATTGTTTCTTCCTATCCATGAGCATGGAATACTATTCAATTTGTTTTTGTCTTCTTGGCTTTCTCTGAGCAGTGTTTTGTAGTTTTCATTGTATAGGTCTTTTACTTCTCTGGTTAGGAAGATGTCGAGGTATTTTATTTTTTTGTGTGGCTATTGTGAATGGTATTGTGCTTTTTATTTGGTTCTCTGCCTGGTTGTTGTTGGTGTATAAGACATCAACTGTCTTTTGCACATTTATTTTCCAAAGTTCTTTATCAGTAAAAGCAGGTTTTTGATAGATTTTCAAGGTATAGGATCATATCGTCAGCAAAGGGATAACTTTACTTCTTCCTTTCCTTTTGGATATCCCTGATTTCCTTCTCTTGTGTAATTGCTCTAGCTAGGACTTCCAACACAGTGTTGAACAGGAGGAGTGAGACTGGGCAACCTTGTCTTGTTCTGGTTTGCAGGGAAAATAAATGCTTCTAGTTTCTGTCCTATCTCACACATTTCCTGAAGGTCAAGAATTTGGGAATGACATAGCTGCCTGGTTATGACTCAGCATCTGTCATCACTTTGCTGTCAGGCTTTCTGCCAGGACTGTCGTCTGTGGAGGGGCTGACATATATGCTTTAAGCTCACTCATGTGACTACTGTCAGTCATCTTGAGTGTCTCTCCATGTTGGTTTCTGTATGGAGCAGATAAAAAATGTTTTACCTCAGAGTGAATGATGATAGGAAGGTGAGAGAAAGAGAGAGAAAGAGGGAGGAAGAGAGAAAAGAAGAGAGGAAAGGAGAGAAGGAAGAATGGGGAAAGAGGAGAAAGAGGAAGAAGGTGGGGGGAAGAGAGAGGGTGGGGGGGAAGAGAGAGAGAGAGAGAGAGAGAGAGAGAGAGAGAGAGAGAGAGAGAATGCCAGAAATCATACCCAAGACCAAAGCTGCAATCTTTTTTTAACCGAACCCTAGATTTGCCCTTCATCACTTTACCCATATTCTGTTTGTTAGAAGTAAATCACCAAGTCCAGGCTGTATTCAAGGGGAGGATGACTAAGAATCACTTTTTGAGTGAAAGGATCTCAGAGAAATTGTGGACATCTTAAAATGACCACATTTAGCTAATCCTTCCCACCCTCGACACACTTTTTCATTTCTTGAAATCCTAGTTCCTTCCTCTCTATTGAAACCATTCTGGAAAATTCCTACTAGCCTTCTTCTTAACAGTTCAAAGTCCTTTACCCAGGATTGTAATCTTTCATCTCTGACTCGCTTTCCAAATGTTTGGTCTGTCTCTTCCAGGAGATTGCCAAATTCTTGAAAACGTGGATACTTTCTTACACAATTTTGTCTTTCACACAGTGACTGTACAAGTAAGATTCTAAGTACTCTTCAACTTGAATAAATATGCTCATTTTGATTTGAAAATATTCTTAGTTTATATTGACTCTGTTCAAACATAAGTCAAATTATGTCACTTCTCTACTCAAAACATGCAGTGGTTTCCATCTGACTCAGAGTGAAAGCCAAAAACATCCTTATGGTGGCCCAAGAGGCCCTCTATGTTCTGCATCCCACAACCTCACCTCACATGCCTCATGTTTTACGCCTCACTGGTTTTCCATTTCAATCACACTGCTCCCTTTGTTATTTATTCCTTGAACATTTTGGGTATTCTCTTGGTTCATGACCATTGCATAAGCTGTTTTGTTTGCCTAGGACACTCTTCCCCTACATAGCCACTAATTCATTCTCTCACCTGCTTGACACTCTTACTCAAATGATATACTTTCAATGAGACATTCCCAGACAGTATTTAAAATTGATCTTCTAGTAGAATTGGGACAAAAATTAAAATGCTTCTCTTAGTCTGGAGCCTTAAAGATCTGTGAGACTGCCCTTTCAGAGTCAGGTTTGCATTGTGACAGTGCCTGACACCCAAGGCATAGGAAACATCATGTTGCAAAAAAATCAATAAACCTCTGTCAAACAAACAAAAAATGGACTGTCTCATTCTATTATTCCTTTCCTCCTTCCCTGCCTTATTTTTATATATACTGCTAATTACTAAAGAACAGACTATATGTTTTATTTTTTATTTTGCTTTTATTATTTCTTCACTGGAATATAATCTGTTTTGCTGACTGCTGTACCCTCAGTGCCTGGAAACGTGCCTAGCATGTGGCAAGCATCCAAGAAATATTTTCTGAATTACTTACTTCATTAATGTTACAGACATAATTGGAACTGCTTTTTAGTCTGTGAGGGTAACAGTGCCATGTCACCAAGACCCTTCCCAGCCATCTGGGGCTTTTGTGGGAGAGGGTAGGGACACATCAGTGAGAAAGGGGATGGTTCCCACTCACCTTCAGGAAGGAGTGCACCCCTCCACATGAACATATATTTGATAAGGAAAGGAGGGAATCCCATAAAAGAGAGAGCAAGAAGAGTAAGAGATCAGTGAGAAATATCATAGCTGGGAGCATCAGAAAAAAGTACATAGGCTAAGGGGAAGGTGCAGAGTGATTTCTATTCATGCATCATCATCTCCTTGCTCACTGACAGATGCAGAGTCTTCCAGATCACCTCCAATTGAACCTGAGCTTCCATGATCTCCCTTGGAGATGGTTCCCCATAAATTACTTGAAACACAAATTCTCTAGAGCATGATTGTGCCTGAGCCTTGATAAAACTGCATTATTGCCTTGCTGTGTCCCACTTTAGACCGGGGAGAAGTCAACCAGTGTGGGCAGGACTTGATTTCCTCACCAGAGAAGGAGGAGAATGGTGGGGAAAAGGCCCTCAATGTCTCCTTATTGGCTGGCACAATTTAATTTTATTAAATTGTGTCAGTGATAAATAGGCTTTCAGATGTTTTACCTGGGAGGATTCCTGGGAATATAAGGTTGTGACTGAGAATAGCAAGAGAGAAAAGGGAAGGCAATATTTAGTGAGAAAAATAGATATATAGACATGATTTTTAAGTAAAACAGGCATTAAAAAAATATCTGCTGGAAGTATTAGAACCTGTATTTATATTTCAATTTTTTTCTCCATGTGACACACAAAAAATGTATTTTTATATCAAGAGATCATTTAAAGTGAGGCTTTAGGAAAGGAATTAAACATTCAAAGGTTGAATCCTGAGAAATGTATTTAAAACTTTCTAAAGTTAATAGTAATTTCAATAATAATATTAATAGGAATAATAAGTTTATAGTAATTTAGTAGTAATTAATAGTAATTATGGAAACAAAATTACTGTAAAAGTTGACTACAAATTAGTTTAAGAATAAAAACAAAAAATATTTTATTAAATAGTATCTATTTATGTAATTATTTATTTTTATCTGAAATTTTCAGTGTGCTTTTTTGTGTCCAAATCTAACCCATTTACATCTCCCATATGACCATGATATCCTCACTGATTTCTTTCTTCTTGAAATCTCAAGCCTGGACCAATCAACTTGCATTTTGTTAGATTCAGGTATAGTGTAGAGTATAATTGTTAAGACCATGTTCTTTAGAGTCAGATAAATCTCCACAATTCACAAGTTGTGTGACTTTCAGCACAGTTATTTTGCTGAAAAGTTATTTTGCTTTTCAGCTTCAGTTTTAGTTTCTCATCTGTAAAATGGAGATAATAATATTGCTTACCTGACAGTGATGGTTTTTTTTTTTTTTCCTGTTTTTTGTTTTGTTTTTGTTTTGCTGGGGAGGGGAATGAGATGGTGAGTCTTAAGTGGCATATGGTAATGTGCCTAACATGAGAACTTATGGAATCTATACAGTTCTGTGCACCTGATGTCCAGGAAAAGCTTTTCTTTTCTTTTTTTTAAAAAATAAAACTTAGTAGGAGCTTTAGCTCATAGTAAGTATTCAACACAGTATTCTTTATCTTGATGAATGGTACATTACCCACCCAATTTTTATAAGCTATGAAATTAGTCTTCTTTAACATTGCCTTTTCCTTTCATGCCACCTTGTTAAATTCTGCTGAATTTCTCTTCTCAATGTCTCTGAAATCCTTGTTTCCCTCTGGGTCATTATAGGTATCCCTTTTGTCCCAGTTGCTGTCACCTCTCACCTGCACTCCACAGTAACCACTTCTGTGATTCCTACACTGGCTCTGGCCCTCCTCCTGTTCTTTCCTCACATTAAAGTAACACAGACCGTTTTGATGAACACATTGTTCTGATGAAAACTTTTCAATCACTTCCCATTGCTTTTAGAATAAAAAGCGAATTTCTTAACACAGCCTACAAGGTCCTATCTGATCTACTGTCTGGCCCCATCTGATACCTCTCCCCTTCAATGTGTGCAACCAGTCAGATGGTCACCTTTTTCTTCCTTAAACCTACCATGCTTCCCATGAATCAGAATTCTCACATGCCAGGCTACTGTTTGTATTGAACAGAGCTTCTCAAAATACTGTTTGAGAAGTTATTTAGTACTGACTTCTCATACATCAGGAACCACCCCAAAGAGGAATACTTATCCCAGAATTTGGGACAGGTACACTTTCAAATGTGCTGTACAGAAATCTCCATAAATACTTTTATACTTGACAGAAGGAATGTCTCCTTTTTAGATAAGCGGTGTATTTTCACCAGAACCACGAACTCTTTAATCTGTTTATTCTAACTTATCCATCCCTTTGGCCAGGACTTTAATAGCCTCCTGGAAAGTCTTCCTGCCTCAATCTCTAAGCCTTTTCATGAATCTCTCTTAAAATAACTTAAAAACTGCATAATTTTGGTCCTTCCACATCTTGCTCAAAATTTTAAAGTGACATACCATTTATCATCATTACAAATGCCAGCTCCTGACCACGTTTCATAACTATGCATGCTATGCCTCATCTGCTGTCCCTGTTCCTCCAGAGAAACAAGCACGCCAGCTTCCCCTCCTGACTCAGAACGCTGTCTCCATACCCTTAAGTTTGGGGTGTGCTATTCTTGGATTTTCATCTTCCCCTCCACGCCCACTCCTTCTTCATTAAAAAATGTCCTCAACCGTCCTCAAAATAACTCTTTAAACTCTTCTCCCTAAACAAATGTGCTCATTTTAAAAACAAACAAGAAACAGAAAAGCTCCTGGAAAGCCCAATTAATGATAATAACAAAAATAAAATAAAACAAAATTTGAAATGAGAAAGGAATTTAAGGTTTTTAAAAAAATTAGCAAATAATGCTATATCTAATAAAAGCAAGCAAAATTAAAAATGTAAATGCAATGAGTGGTATTTTAAAAAAATGTTAATTGTCAAAATTGCCCAGGAGACATCTTGGACCCACTGAAAAAATTGGAAAAATAAAAAATTTATTATAGAAAAATATGTTTAAAATTCTGGGCTATAATATTTATATGCAGACCAGTTTTTTCAAAGATTTAAGAAATATAATTTTAAAAAGATGTAAAGTTATTGATTTCATGTTGTAAAATTGTTAGATTCAGATAGGGCAACATGACAATGACTGCAGAAATAAAATATATTTAAAGTAAATACTGTAATTTTTTTCTTCATCTAAACAAAATCTCATTAACATAGAAAGGCAAACCCTAAATAATCTAAGAATAAATTGAATTTTAATATACTTTAAATATAATCCAAAAATTACAACACAGAATTTATCATTAGCGTATGATAGTGACTTAGTATTAATAATATATAAGTTAGATTAAGTGACCAAGGGACAAATTGATTATCTCATGAAATAGTAAATATGTTTTTGATTATATCTAACACCCATCCTATCAAATTCTTAAAGAACATTTATAAGCACAATAAACAAGACCCAATATTATACAGGCATACTTTATTGTGCTTTGTTTTATTGTGCTTTGTAGATATTGTGTTTTTAACAATTTGGAGGTTTGTGACAACCCTGCATTGAGCATGTGAATTGGCATCATTATTTTTCTAACAGCACGTGTTCACTTCATCTCTCAGTGTCAGCATTTTTTTTTAGCAATAAAGTATTTTTAAATTAAGATATATATATTTTAAGACATAATGCTATTGCTCTCTTAATAGACAACAGTAGAATGTAAACATAACTTTCATATACTCTGGCAAAACAAAGCATTTTTGTGACTCACTTTATTGCCATATTCACTTTATTGTGATGGCTTTGAACCACACCTGCAATAGCTCTATGGTATCCTTGTACTTAATGACAAAATTGTAGAAATAACCCCATTTTAATCAAGAACATTATAAAGTTGTTTGCCATAAAATTTCTTTCCAATAAAACAAGATGGAAGCGAGTAAAAAGGGAAAACTTCTGGAACAGGAATTACAACGGCTTTTTTTTTTTTTTGGCATAATGCTTAATTTTATTCTCAGGAAAAAATATCAACTTAAAAATATAAAAATTAATGAGTTTTGCAAAAGGCTGGTTACAAAATTATTTTATGAAAACCCATGGATCTTCTGTGAACCAGTAATAGGTCACTAGAAGATATAAGAGAAAAATAATTCCATTCACCACTGCAAATAAGAACAATACAATGCCTGGGAATAAGCATAATAAAATGAGTAGGACTTTATGAAAAAACCAGTGATGAAGCAAAATATTTCTTATTTTGAAGGAGTAAATCCTTCTCAAGATAATGTATTAATTTAAAGCAACACATTTAAAGCTATAAAAATACAGTTGATTCTCATTACTTGTGGTTGTTATGTTTTATATTGCTGTGAATACTGAATTTACCAATACTGAATCATTTCTCCTAGGAGATATACTGGATTAGGATCCTGGGAACCTGTGGTCACAATATTTTCATCAACTTGTAGGGGCGAAGATAATTTTTTTCTCCCCTTTTTGAAGGTTTGATAATTTGAGTCCAATAATTATCATTAATTATAAATAATTAAATTAATTATAAAAATTAATTATAAACAAACCAATAATAGATTAATAGGAAAAAGGCATACAAAGGTATTAACACACATAAACATAGGAACCATACACAAAATATGAGACTCAAGGAAGACCCAGATAGTTGAAACTTAAATACACTCTTTGTGAGAAAGAGGGAAATGGGGAATTGAAGAAAATTTTAGTAGGGTAGTAAATAATTTTAGGAGAGATGAGTTGACCCAGGAGACAGAAATTAGGTTGTGAGTGGTAATTCTTTTTGTAAACTAAGTGGGACCTGAGAACAAAATAGTTGGGAATAATGTTCCTCTGGGCTCTATGTGTGGTGGTTAATTTTTCAAACTCTTCTTCTGTGATATGAATTCTAATTTTCTCTGGTTCATAGAATTTTAGAAAAGGGATTAAAAGCAATTGTGTTCCAATTTGGTAGGTCTGGTTTTGAGTTTACTAAGGAAATTTCAGTGAACAGCCAGTGTTTTGGGAGAGACAAGAGTGTTGAGAGACAAGAGAGGGGAGGATGACATGCTTCTTTAGTTCAGCATGTCAAAAGTGATATTAAATTTTGGGTACTTTTTCCGAACTCAAACAAACTAATCGGTACATAAATTTATTATATTTGTGTTTCTGTTTAAAGACACTTTAGTACGTATTGTTGATTTAGTAATGTTGAACTCACAACCAACAGACAAATTCAAGCCTAAAGGAAATGTATTTAACACACTTTTTTCCCCCCCCCCATTAGGTACATTACAGCCTTTATGCTCTGAGGAACACTAGTACTTCAGGACTATATTTGAGGGCCATTTTAAACAGTTATATCAACAAAAAGTCCCCAGATGTGTAAAACACAGCAGTTAGTAGAGAGCAAAAAGGACACTTGTTTAGACTATGAGGGTTAAAGCAAGAAAGCATTGTGTCACCTTGTTAAACATGCATTTTGGATGACTCAAGTTTTTTGCTGCTCTAGTCATGTCTGCAAATGACCAAGAAAATTCCACAAGTATTGATTTTGGGGTTACAAATAAATTGTAGTGAATGGGCAAATTTGAAAATATGGAATTGAGAGTAATCAGGATAAATCTTATCTATCAGTTTTTATTTTTATAGAGAAATTTGACAAAATAATTCTAAAATTCATCTGGAAAACAAACTGGTGAAAGTACGCTAGGAAAAATCGGAACATGAAGAGAGAAATTTGTCTTCCACTGGACATTAAAACTGATTATATAGCCAGAGAAATGTTACATCCTTTGATAATATAAAGGAAAAGCTATGCATAATTCAGGAATTTGACGCTTTAACTCTGTTTAGAAAACTAATGTATTTTTTCTTTTATTTACATCAAAATAAAAGTTCAGATGAATTTTAAAAGTTAAATATAGAAATATAGCAACAACAGAAACAAAAGAAAACATAGGTGAATATTTAACAGCTATTCAACCAAAAACGTATTATCTCAGATAATAGATTTTTTGATAAACAGATCAAAAGATGAACAAAAATAATATTTGTTTATACAAAAATGCCAGAAATGCAATAAAAGACAAATTTCAAGATAAGAAAAAGTTCTACAGCTATTATAACAGGCAGTATTGTAGTCTTAATATGCAAAGAGCTTTTAAAAATAAATAGCAGCATTGATATTTCAGGGGAAAAGAGAATCAAGAGCTGTGAAACTCACCTCTTTGAATAATTATTAATATTAATAATTTTAATACCCAAAATGAAAAGAAGACAAGTATTTAATTCTATTACTAAGTATACAGACAAATTTGAACAAAAGGATGACATCATTTCTTTCAAAATAATAGATGTAAAGAGGATAATACAGAATGTTGATGAGAGTATCAGAAGCAGTAATGTAGTCAATTAGTAGTAGGGATCTGGAGCCAGACTGCCTGATCCAAATCTTGTCACTGTTACTTACTATTGTGTGGTCTTGGGCAAACTACTTAACCCCTCTGTGCCTCAGAATCATCAGCAAATGGGGTTAGTAATACAGCATACATAATTTATAGGGGAGAGTTAAATGAGATTATCTATGTAGTGTACTTAGAACAGGATGTGTGCTTTGAATATTTCCTATCACCAGGAGAACAATAGGTGGGAGCATAGGTTAGTAAACTTCTGGAGAGCAATTTATCAGTTTGTATCAAGAGCCCTTAAAATGTTCATACGTTGCAATCTAGTGATTCTACTCTTTGGAAACTAGTTACTTAAACTAATCAGAAATGCTGGCAAACATTATGCACTAGATGGTCCTTGTTATAATTATTGAAAAAGGTGAAAAACTGGAAACAATTCAAATGCCCCCAAATAAAAATCAGTCAAATATATTATAGAAGTCATAAAGTGATAAGTTGAGGTTTACTTAAAAGACAGACTATCTAGCCATTAAAAATACTTTCTAAGAATATTCAATGGCATAAGATAATTCACAGCACTTTTATGTGAACAAAGAAGGATACAAAATCATATATGCAATATAATCCTGATTTCTCTAAAGACTTTCTAAAGTTGTTCTCTGTCACAACATTTTGCTTCCTAGCAAGCATCACAAACTGCACATATTTGATTTATTGTCTATTTCTCCCTATAGAATGTTATCTCCAGGAGGGTATTCACCATGTCTATATTGTTCACTAGATGTCTTCATTTCATATTGAGCAGAACAGTGCTCATTGCATAATAGATATTCGATGAATAATTGTTTAATGAACATATGAATAAGTAAATACATGATGTTGTCAAATCATGTGATAGAGTCTTACAGAAAAGATTGAAATAACTGAAATAATGATGGAGGTGCTTTTTATATTTATGTGACATTTTTGAATTTTCAGTGAGTCTAAATTACATCTACAAGGAGAAAAAAATTATTAAAAACACATGCACAATTGTCTTTCTTTAGTGTGTGTCTTCCCCAACCACACTTGGTTTAAAGTGCTCAGTAATTCCCAGTGATTTTCTGTGCGTGTTGCTATGTTTCATGTCGTCCTTTTTATTTTATGCTTACACTGTCATTTTGATTAGAGGAAAGTTAGACTAACCATGTATACTATTTATTTTAGTTACTGAGCCCATTGTTCCTTGATTAAATAAGAGGCACTTCTGATGGAATGTATTTGTTTTAACTGAACAAAGTTAAGCAGCTGTTGGACGCACCAGCCTGCCACATCCTCATTTTTCTTACTGTTTTTCATGGAGCTCAACACCTGCAAACCACCAGTCCTCAAAGAACAGATCATCATCTGGCTGTGGCTGCTCATTTTTGCCACTTCCTCTTTTTAAAAGAACCAATCATGCCAAAGAAAAATACCTATATATGCTTTACCCCATCTGAAAAAAAAATATACAAGATGGAAATTAGCATTAGTTAAATTCCCTTGTAAGTGATAAATGGAGTAACGGTTTGAAAAAGTTGGTATGAGGGGAGCTACCCTCCTTTCGGCAATTGGAAACATCCATATTAAGGCCATTTAGACAATACATATTTTCCTCTTTAGTACATAAAGGGTAACCTGAATAAAAGGTTTGAATTACAAAGCAGCCTAATCCAGCACATTCCCACATTCTCTGAGCAATGACTGCTATTTGTGTCAAGAAAATAAAGAGGTAGAGAAGATGAGGGAGAGGGAATGGGAGGGAGAGTGAGAGCAGCAGTCAGTCATCCTTCTGACAGAAAACGGGGAAAACTCACTAGAAATTAGATTTTTTTAATTAAAAAGTTAGTGTTTTATATCTTTGGGAAGATCATTATTCACAGGAAAAAAAAAACAAAACAACCCTCAAACATTTCCACAGGTTTTATAGGACATTTGCCTCTTTTCTAAATGCAGAGAACAAACTCCAGTACCCAACATACCTGTAACCCCTTCCTCCCTTCAGCCATCCTCCCCCACACCGAACACGTGGTGTTGCTAATGTGCAGTAATGGTGCAGCTGGAAAGGCATTTATGGTCCATTTTCCTCCAATATTATTAAAACTGCTCCATCACCGCCTGTAACGGGGGCGTTCGTATTTTCCCTCGCCTGTATCCCTGACATGACATAATGCCTGCCCTCGCCAGTATGCTATAACATAGAGGTAATTGAAACATAACTCACCCTAAATTACAGGCAATGTTCAGGCAGGGCCCCAGTGAGCTTCCTGAGGCTTATTATAAGTATAAGCTAAATATTTCTTTAAGGGGGGTAGGAGGAAGAGAGTAAAGGAGGGAAGAGGGAGGAAAGAGAGAAAGGAAGAGAGAAAGAACTCATAAGAGCAAATGGAGGATGAGGCAGGTTTCTAAAAAGGGAGATTTTTCTTTTCTCTTGAGGTTTTAGGTGAGCCCCCTATTCCTTGTGATCGGTAGCAACCTGTTATCATTATTAGCTGAATGGCTAATTCCTAGACTACTTTACACTGTGGGTTTCCATTCAATTCCTAGGAAACATGGGTTCATACAGTTATATTTCCTGGCCCAGTGACACCTGAGTTAGCAGTATTTACTCCTGGAAAAGGTCACAAAAAGTGAAGTAGTGGCTGATTTCCTAAAACTGGAAGGTATAGTGTACAAAAGAGTGTGTTCTCTATAATTCTTTTAGTTACCAGAATCTGAATCTCCGCCATTGTCTTGAGATTGTCTATTTGGAGTAAGGAAGTCGAAGTTCAAACACATCTAATTTTGTCTCAGCTCCTTACTAGAAATATGGTCTACTCTAGTCTAATCAGGAAAGCAGCAATTATTGTGTTCTTTGAATGCAAATTTCGTCACTTTAGAATTGAATGGCTTTCCTTGACTTGGGTCCCCTTTCTCACATGAAAGAGCCCCTGTGACACCCATCTTTAGCCTTCCTCACATTTTTTCTCTTCAGTGCTAATTCTAGGTGGTCATTTGATTCAGCTGAGCTGCTGTCTTGCCACTGAAGGCCTACAAGCTCACATGCCCGCCACACCATGTGAATGCCTGGCTTCTCCCTGCCACTCCTAATTCCAGGACTCCTGTTGGAGGGTATGAGCAATGGTAGGTAAAGGGAAGAGGACAGGGACGTGCACTCCATCCATGTGCTTATGGAGATTATCAGTGGATTCTGTCCTCTGCACTTTTATAGTAGTCTATAGGTATATCCTATGTTTACATCAGGTACAAATCCAGCATAAATTATCCTAAGGAACAAAGACAATGCATTTCTTGCCCCCTAGACAGCTGGTATAGTCTAAATGGTAAACACTTTGAACCTCACGTGGTAATGTAATTGGTAATTGTCTCTGCCCTCACCCTGGCTTGAAAGAAAAACAAACAAACAAATAAACACAAACAAACAACCTGGTTTAGTGTTCTTCATCACTTCCCACCACTGTCTTTAATTTTGTGGCCTTCCTTTTCAAAATGATAGAAAACCAGTTCCTGCACTTCAGTACTCAAGATTGCCTTTCACCTTCCCTATACAAGGCCTAAGAAGATTTTTAGAATTATGTAGTCTTCATGACTCAAGAGATTATCTATTCCAATCTTTACGTCTTCCCGATGGTCGTTCAGAGGGGAGTAAGGACCTATTCAAAGACACACAGTTAGTGGCATAAGTGTGAGTAGAAAGCAGATTCCTCTAAGTTCTACATTATTTCTGCTATATACTAAACTACATTTGATTTTGTGTCCCATTCTCTTTTTTTTGAGCTGGAGTCTCACTCCATAGCCCAGGCTGGAGTGCAGTGGCACGCTCCCGGCCACCGCAGCTTCGACCTGCTGGGCTCCGGTGATCCTTCCGCCTCAGCCTTCCAAGTAGCTGGAACTACAGGTGTGCGCTACCACGCCTGCCTAATTTTTGACTTATCGTAGAGATTAGGTCACACCAAGTTGCCGGGTGGGTCTTGAACCCACGGGCTCAGGCAATCCATTCGCCTTGGCCTCCCAAAGAGCTGGGATTACAGGCTGAGCCACTGAGCCCAGCCCTGCATCCTATTCTTAAAGGGTAGAATTTTAGTAACTATCAAATTGAAAATGATCTATTGTCATGTCCATAATGAAGTGTTAATGATTGATAATAGCCTAATGTGTTGTCATCTTTTAAGAATTTGCCATTCAACTAGCACCTAGGCATAATATGGAAGATTAAATTTCTTAAGATAGCATGCAAAACACACTTTCTGAGAAAGAACTTTTGGGTAACCATAATTGAAATTATATAATCTTATTCAATCACCTACTTTCCTTAGGATTTAATGCTGGACTTGTTGTGTGTGTTGGACAATAGATATGAAAGTATGTCATAGGATTTACATCTGTTGAGAATCACTAGAAGTAAACAAAACAAAACAAAAACAAATCTGAGTTCAAATCTTATGTTATTTAGCAACTGAATGATATTTGCCAAATCCAATTTCCTCATATTAAAAACATCAAGAATAATAATACCCATGCTCCAGGGTTTTGGGGGGTATTAAATGTGATAATTATTTAACGTGACTAATGCAGAGTAGAAGCTCATTAAATTATAGCTATTTTTATACTTTACTGTGCACACAAAGTCTGCATTTCATTTCATAGCCGGGCTCGGTGGCTCAGCCTGTAATCCCATGCCTTTGAGGGGCTGAGGTGAGTGGACTGCCTGAGCCCGCGGGTTTGAGACCTGCCTGGGCAGCGAGACCTCATCTCTACAATAAATCAAAAAATCAGCCGGTCGTGGTAGCGCACACCTGTAATTCCGGCTACTCGGAAGGCTGAGGCGGAAGGATTGCCGGAGCCCAGCAGGTCGAGGCTGTGGTGGCCGGGAGCGGCCACTGCACTCCAGTCTGGGCGACAGAGTGAGACTCCAACTCAAAAACAAAAACAAAAACAAAAAAAATACATTTCATTTCATTAGCTGACATACACCTATGGATCATTCATAGTGATTAGTAGATCATCTTTAAAGGTCAACTTTTTGGCAAGCTTTTTAGAAGTAAGATGGCCACTTTTAGACTAACAGACGTAGAATTCAAATAAAGAAACTGGGAACTCATGGCACGATGAAAGGTGATGGTGAAAAATCCATAGCATTTCAGCTGAGAACATGCCTGTCATTCCAACATTTAAATGAGAAGAATTTGAAGAGAAAAATGTTCTGGATGCAAGAGGTGATGAATCTTACCATTCTCTTTTGGGAAAAGGCACATAAATGACTGGATGACTAAATGCTCAGTATTTTGCAGGCACTTCGCTGTGCCCCAGAGGGGAGTATCTCAGCCCTGTGCTGCTATATACACACACTCTTCTCTTGAGAAGACATCCATTCTGCACCAAACTTAATTTTGTTGACAGAGTTGAGGCAAACAGGTGGATTTGTGTGTGTGCTTTTGCCTTATCTAGTTCTCTCAGTTTTTCATCTTTAGTTCGAAGTGCCTAGAAAATTGGATGTGAAGGGATAAGTTCCATTGTTGATATCTTGTTTACAGAGAAAGTTTACAGGAATCATAAGCAAGATCTGTCTATGCCCAATTTTTTCCCAACTCCCCATTGAACTGTTAATTTGGTTGGTCAGGGCTTAAGACAGTTGATTGGATTTCTCTGAAAACAGACCTTGAGACAAATATGAATTTTCTTAGTTTATTTGGCAAGTGATTCACAGTAGCAGAAGTGTGGGAGGGGAAAAGTTTGACAGGGAATGTTATGGGCGAACTTATGTCCCCTAAATTCATGTGTCGAAATCCTAATCCCCAGTACCTCAGAATATGACCATATTTGGAGATAAGGCCTTTGAAAGAGGCAATTAATGCAAAAATAAGGTCAAATAGCTGGGCCCTAATCTAATATGACTGATGTCCTTATATAAAAAGAGGGTAGGACACAGGCATGTGCATACACAGAGCATGTGCATAAACAGAGCAAAGACTATGAGACACAGCAAGAAGCTGGCCATCTGTTAACGAGGGAGAGAGGCTTCAGAAGAAACCAACCCTGCCTGTACCTTGATCTTGGACTTCCAGCCTTCAGAACTGTGAAGAAATAAACTTATGTTATTTAAGGAATCTAGTATGTGGGAGTAGTCTTACAGAATTGTTATTCTACTGCTGAAAGAGTACAGAATTTGTTTCAGAATCATCCCACTAGAGGAAGGAAAAGCTAGATCATCTATCCACCGGCTTCCGCTCCCTATTGAGAATGAAGCTCCCCTACACTTCTAACTTGCAACTGCATGTGGCTGGATGATTTGTGCTTGATTTGGGATACTGGCAATGAGTATAAGCTTTACCAAGGCTGGCTTGAAATCAGGTGGGCCCAGAGTATTGTTGCATCACGAGCAACTGGGCACTCCTGATTTTTCTACATGGTGACGTAGCCCACTAGTTAATGTGGAGAGGTAATTACTGGGCTTGAAGTTTGGCCTCACAGGGAAGTTTCAACAACTTATCTTTTATTTTATCTTATCTTTGCTTTTTCATCCCTGCTGCCATTATTGCAAGGTAGTAAATTACCAAAATAAAAACTCTAGCTAAGAGTTGACTAGGGCAGTTATGCTGTGGGAGACTGAAGCCTAAAACCTTGTTCTAGATCCAGTTGAATATTGCAGTGGACTAGATTAGAGTTATTGGACACCAGGGCAGCTACTAAGAAAATGGAACTGTGACTTTTATCTTGCTGGCTTCCTTGGTGGTGGTAGTAATGGGCATGCTTATCGACAGGGTAGAATTAGATTATTATAGAGTCTTGAGCATAGTAGCAAAAATATTTCCAAAACCCATTACTACATTGATTTTTTTATTGACCCTGTAGTTTCTAACCTGTCCCACTTCTGTCTCAAGCAGAAGCTGTAGATAGACCCTGCCCTTCCAGGTCAATACAAAAAATGAGCATATTAAAATCAACCTCAGTGTGCTACACTGTTTATTTCATCCAGACCACCTTCCATTTGCCACCCTGATACACAACCTCCCCCTGTAACTTGGGAGGCAATTTCTTCGGGTGGCCTGATTGTGATGACTCATATCAGACACGCTTCTCCTACTTAACTTCAGCCGTCTGTATCAGCCACAGATCTCGCATTTACTTTCTGACTCTATAATCAAAATTCTAAATAAATGAATGTCTAAATCCAGATCCTAACCAGAGGGATATTTGTGAGCTCACACACTTCTTGCCTTTCTGGACTTCTGACTGAACCCAAGAGGTTATGCTAAGAATCATTTCTTATGCCTCATGCACAGATTCATAGAACTATTGATTTTAAAAAAATTGATCAAGGTATTTGCTTGTTCTTGCTTGAGTGGAAATATGAAGAAAGGGTTTCAGATGAAATTGTCTCATAACCAAATTTGCTCATTTTATAATTTGAATATTAATTTTTTTTCCTAATAGACCCACTCTACTTTCAGTATGCCTCTCCTGTGAGTTCTCTGAGGTTGTCCTCACCATGCTTTCCTTTGTGGTGACTGTACACCAGCCCATAAGATCCAATGCAAAGTATCAGCTTTAAGAAAATGCAATTGTCTGACTCAGACAACAGCAAGGAGGAAATGAGTGTTAAAGTTTCAATGTGAACCCTTCAAAATTCAGATGATGTCAATGTGATGGTACTAAGAGCTGGGGATTAGGCTATGAGGGCTTTTCCCTTGTGATTGGGATCAATGTTCCTATCAAAGAGGCTTAACGTAGAGTTTGGCTAGCTTGCCCTTCCACCTTCTGCCGTGTGAGAGCACAGCATTCCTGCTTTCAGGAAGATGCAGTGTTTACCTGATAATTGAGTCTGCTGATGCCTGATTTTGGACTTCCCAGTCTCCAGAAATGTGGGAAAATAAATCCCTGTTCTGTATAAATCTTACCTATTCCCAGACGTTCTGTTAGAGTATCCCAGAACAGACTAAGAAAATTGATCTGGTGGGGTGGGTGGGGGGTCTCTATAACAAATATCTAAAAATGTAGAAATGGCTTTGGAACTGGGATGGAGCAAATAACTAAAATACCTCCAAAGCCTACTACTATGTTGATTTTTTTTTTTGGTCTCATAGTTTCTTTTTAAAAATAAATTTAGTTAATTTTAAAGTTATGGGGTACAAGTGAAGATTTACTATATAAGTAGGTTGCATGCAGGTGGAGTTTGGGCTTCTAACTGGCCCTTACTCCCCCTGGAGTGAACCAGGTACTCAACATTTGTCATATGCTGCCCTCCTTCCTTCCTTCCTCTCCTAGCAGTGCCCAGCGACTGCCAATCCCACACTTGTGCCAATGTGACTAGTGTTCACAGCCCACTTGTAAGTGAGAACAAGTGGTATTCAGTTGTTTGCTTCTGTTCACTTAGTATGATGGTCTCCAACTGCATCCAGGTTACTGAGAAGGCCATGATTTTGTTCTTTATGGTTCCATAATATTCCATCATGTATATGTTCTACATTTTCTTTATCCAGTCCACTTTCAATGGACAGCAGGATTGGTTCCATGTTTTTGCCATTATTGTGCATAGTGAAGAAGTAATCTTGCATGTGCAGGGGTCTTTTTGGTAGAGCAATTTATCTTCCCCCGGGTATATTCGAGGAGAGGGATTGCTGAAAAGTACAGAAAATTAATTTTTAGTTCTTTTTTTTTTGAGATAGAGTCTCACTCTGTCTCCCAGATTGGAGTGCAGTGGCTACTCCCGGCCATCGCAGCCTCAACTTGCTGGGCTCCGGTGATCCTTCCGCCTCAGCCTTCCAAGTAGCCGGAATTACAGGCGTGTGCTACCATGCCTGGCTGATTTTTCTGATTTATTGTAGAGATGAGGTCTCGCCAAGTTGCCCAGGCGGGTCTCGAATCCGCCGGCTCAGGCAATCCACTCACCTCAGCCTCCCAAAGGCGCGGGATTACAGGCTGGGCCACTGAGCCTGGCTAATTTTTAGTTCTTTTAGATGTCACCACTCTGCTTTCCATAGATGTTGAACTAGCTTACATTCCCACCAACAGTGTAGAAGTATTGTTTTCTTCGCAGCTGTGTTAGCACTTGCTGTTTTTGACTTATTAATGAGAGCCACCCTAGCTAGAGTTAGGTGATATCTCAATAGTTTTTAACCTGTCCTGCTCCTGTCTAAAGTAGAAGCTGTTGATTGAATGCTGAAGTTTTGAAGTGAAGCTGGAAAAGCCTAGATTGCTTTGGTCTTCTTAGTAATTACCCAAGTGATTTTAACCAGGATACTGGTGGAAATATGGTCAGCAGACTATTCTGATAAGGTCTCAGATGAAAATGAGGAACAAGTTATTGGAATCTGGAGGAAAGGCAGTCATTGTTACAAATTGACAAAAATGGGGCTTAATTATGTGTGTGTCTTCAGACTTTGTAGAAGATAGAATTTAAGAGCAATGAACTAGGATATATAGTGACAGAAATCTCAGCAACAATATGTTCAGGAAGCTACATGGCTTCTTTAAATGGCTTATAGTAAAATGAAAAGAAGAGAAACAGTTTAAAGACAGAATTTATAATTAAAAGGGAAGCAGAGTATAAAGATTTGGTAAGTTGTCAGCCTGGCCACATAAGGAATATAAAGAATATGTTTAGGAGAGAAAACTAATGGTGCGACTAGGCAACTGTTTAATAAGCAGATTTAGTATATAGAAGGAAGCCAGGTTTTATTCATCAAGACAATAGGAGAGTGACCTCCAAGACATTTTGGAGATCTTTGGGGCTGCCATGACCATCACAGGCTCAGACTGCTAGGCTTTAGGGGAAGAAAAATTTTGAGATAGTGGCCCAGGATACCCACGGGACCTCTGGGCTTGCTGCCTAAGGTTTTCTTAGGTCTCTGCTTTCTAAATTATGATGCTACACTCCTTGGTCACCCTTGTTGTAGCTCAGGCAGGCCCGGGTGTGGGTCAGGCCAGAAGATGCAAGCAGTGAGCCTGGAAAGCCTCCACATAGTGCTAGTTCTGCAGGTGTGCAGAGTACAAGAGCTGTAGAGCCATGGCTTCCTCCACTTGGATTTCAAAGAATGCTGCAGAGAGTTCTGTAGAAGACCTGCCACTGGGGCAGAGTCACTACATAGAGCCCCAAGTAGGGCAATATCCAGTGGAATTGTGAAGCTGGGGCCACTGCAGAGAGCCTTCACTAGGACAATGCTTAGTGGGGTCATGGGGACAGGATCACCTCCACAAGCCTAGACATGTAAAACCACCAGCATGCAACTCCAGCCTGAAAGAGTCATAGGCACCCAACTCCAACTTGTGGTGTGAGCACTTCCCAGCAAAGTCATGGCAGTGGGTCCTGGGGCCTTGAGGATCCAAATCCCACCCCAGTGTGTCCAGACAGTGGATCATGGAGTCAAGGAAGATTATTCAGAAGGCATAATATTTAATGTTTGCCTTGTTGTGTTTTGATCTTAGTTGGAACCTGTTACTACTTTCTTCTTTCCTATTTCTGACCTGTGCCTCTCCCACCATTGTATTTTGGAAGCACGTAACTTCTTTGATTTCAGACTCACAGCTGGAGGGAAATTTGCCTCAGGATAAATTATGCTGTGAATTTTACCCATATCTAATTTAGATCGAACTCTTGACTTTAAACTCTGGAGTTGATGCTAGAATGAGTTAAGACTTTTGGAACTATTGGTATGGGATTCATGTTTTTTGTATGTGAGAAGAACATACATTTTGAGGGGCCAGGGGAAGACTGATATGGTTTGAATGTGTTCATTTTAAAATTCAGGTGTTGCCAATGTGATAATATTAAGAAGTGGGACCTGTAAGAGGTTATTAGGCCATAAGATCTCCTTTCTCGTGAATCAGATTAATATCCTTATAAGAGGTTTCACATAGCATTTAGCTCACTCACCTTTCCACCTTCTGCCACATGAAGGCACACTGCTTCTTCCCTCTGTAGGATACATCTCTTACTAGACAGAACTTGTTGATACCTCAATCTTAGACTTGCCTCCAGAACTATGAGAAAATAAATTTCTGTTCTTTATAAATTGCTTAGTCTCAGGTATACTGTTATAGCAACACAAATAGACTAAGATAGGAAGTTTAATAATGAGAAAGTGGATAAAGCATTTTGGTGCAAGGACAAAAATGTTTGATTACATAATAGTGAAACTATTCCAGGAAATAGCAAAAAGAAGTTGCTGCCTCAGTAGTTCCTGAATTAGATCAAATTTAGCAGACTAATGTGACTGGGAAAGAGACTGAAAGGAGAAATTATGAAGATAATGTAATGAGGAAATAATTTAAATCCTATGTTGGTATATAGGGTATCTTTTGCTTTTACTTTTGTATATGAATTGACTCAATAGCATCACAAGTTTCATTCATTAGGTCACACCACTTGGGCCATAGTATTAGATCAACCTAGTTGAACCCTTGGGGCAACGTGAGCTAACCTTTCCCAGATATTTGAGAGCTGATGATACAGAGACAACAGGATTGTATGACTTGGATGCATAGAACATTCTATGACAGGCTTATAATAAAACAGAAACCAGGAAGTTTCCTTTAGAATAAAAATAAAATATGTAACAACTAAATTATGCAACAAGGGACATAGAAGCACAAACAATAACTCCTAGTGTGTCTTTTTCATGAACAAGGGTCGCTGAGTAACTTCTACATGCCTAAAACCTTCAATCATGCTTCTGATGGGAACCTAAGGAAATAGATGACTCAGTTCTGCTCCCCCCTGCCCAACAAAATTCCTCCCACTCTATAGAGAAAGAGAGCAAACAACTTAAGGATACAGATTTGTGATTCAAGAAATGTATAGATGAGATAAGCAAAGGAAGGAGCTATAATGAGATCCATTATATACATTAATGCTTAGTCACGAGAATTAAATCTCTGGATGCTGGAAGGGCATTTTGGGATAATCTTTTCTAACCCTCTCATTTTAGGTAAATTGCTCATGGTCAAATAACTTGTTATTCAGAAAGATAAGAGTAAAGTCAAAGGGCTAACCTTAGCTCAGTGTATTGTTACACCGGATTAAATGGTCAATAAAGAAATTGAATGAGTGAATGCTAGGTGAAAAAAAGAAAAAAAAAAGCAATAATACAAAGATAAATAATTGGAAACTTCTCCTTTTCCCCACAGAAATACAGTTTAGCCAAAGGATAAGAAAACCCACACTAAAATATATCTGCTAATAAATGGAGTAGGACATAAAATTTAATGTCTATTAAAATACTTGTTAGGCTGAACTCATTTTTAAATTTGTCCTCAAGAAGAAAACTGTAGCCTATAAATCTGAACACTGAGAAATAATAAAGCAACTATTGACCTAAAGAATGCAAAAGAGTATGTAAAATTTTTGAACATGTGCACATAATCAAGTCAAAGCATTATTTATCTGCAACTACTGTAATTAGTAAATGTGAATTAGCACAGTAGTTATTTTTGAAGAATGATTGAATGAATTGGATAAATACCTCAAAATTAGGAAGAATATTATTAAATTCTGCTTGGATATAAAATCTCTGGATTGAACATATTATATACCAACTTCCATGTGTCTAATATAATATTAAACAAGGGGGGAGACCTCGTTATGCAGAAACATTAATGAAAAATGTTAGTATTTCTAGACAAAACTAAATACTTATCATAACATATATGCCTACATAATGTGGTGTCTGCTTATGTGTCCTACCCATCTCCTTCCAGGTCTTTCCTTGACCCTACCCTGTAGCCATACTGACTTACAGTTCTCTGAATCTGACAGTTTCACATTTTCTCCCTCTTCCTGCTTATGCTCAGTCCTTATAAATTTCTTCTTTTTTTTATCTCCTTTTCTTTTATCCCTCTCCCAATTGCCAAGTTTTGACTTGCCCTAAAATATTCAATTCCTATGTTCTTTTTCTTGTCCCCTTGTCCTATCCTACCATTTGGATTGATTATCCTTTCTTTTTGCTCCATGACATTTTAGGTTGCATAAGCGACCTTTTTTGCGATTGGACTTAAAAACAAAGTGCTCAGAATGGGAAAAATAGAAATACCAGTCTCCTAACCAGATGCAGGAAGTGGAGTATATCTTCAAGTGCTCAAGGGTTCATACTTTTTATCACCTGAAATGGAGAGGAGCAGTTCTTCCCCCCATCATCAAGCTTATTACTAAATCACGTGTGAGGTGATCTCTCAGGTATCTGCCTTGGGATTTGTCATAAACTCTGGAGAGTTCACTGTAGTGCACAGGATTCAAGGCACTTTTGATAATATTATGTTATATGGTCTTCATTATCCTTCCAATGGTGTATAGCGTATATCAGAGATGAAAAGGAACATGATAAAATGAAAAAATAAGGCTAAGAGAAAGGAAGAACTAAGTCCACCTTTTCAGAGGCAGAATGTGGGTGTTTGCTACCAGAATGGGGTCACATCTCACATCTAAAGGTAGACAATAAAAATATGGGAGGAGAAGCCTATCCCAGTCTACTAAAGAAAAAGCTGGAAGCATTATTGAAAGCTATAAAAACCTGAAAAGAAAAAGAACAACAAAATGACTGGCTAGGCAGAGGCTTATGCAAAAAAACCTCCATGAAGCATAAGCAAGTCTCAGTTATTTTCATATAAAATCTGAATTCATCAGCGACTCAAAATTATCAAGCTTTAAAATGTCCATAGTAACTGTAATAACTATTGTGTATGAACATTAATCTACAGAATTAATCTCATCCAATCTAATCCATTAAAAATGCTGTTGAATTTATTTTTAAAACAATATCTGACCAATGGAAACCTAGGGAATTGATTCCATCATAAGAAAACTATCTACAAAATAAGCCCTGGACCAGGTGGCTACTCAGTGGAATTCTATAAAACATACAAGGAGGAACTGATGCCAATCCTACTGAAAGTATTCCAGGCAATTGAGAAAGACGGAACATTCCCCAAATCATTTTATGAAGCTAACATCACACTGATATCCTAACCAGGTAAAGATCCAACAAAAAAAGAGAACTATAGGCCAATATCCCTGATGAACTTAGATGCAAAACTTCTCAACAAGATTCTAGCAAATTGGATTCAACAACACATCTCAAAAATCATCCACCATGACCAAGCAGGTTTCATCCCAGGGATGCAGGGCTGATTCAACATACCCAAATGCCTAAAAGTAACTAAATACATCAACAGATGTAAAAACAAGAACCACATGATTATGTCATTAAATGCAGAAAAGTTTTTGATAAAATCCAACATCCATTCTTGATAAAAACCCTTGAACACCCAGGCATAGAAGGACCATACCTCAAAATAGTAAGCGCCATCTACGATAAAACCACAGCCAACATGTTGCTAAATGGAAGAATTTAGCCATTGCTAAATGGAAGAAATAGGAAGAATTTCCCCTGAAGCAGAGTAAGGCAAGGCTGCCCACTATCACCCCTCCTATTCAACATAGTGTTGGAAGTCTTAGCTACAACAATCAGACAAGAGAAGGAAATCAAGGGTATCTAACAGGAAAGGAAAGTTAAGTTATTCCTGTTTATTAATGATATGATCCTATACCTCAAAAATCCAAGAGAATATGTCAAAAACCTGCTTACACTGATAAGGGACTTTGGCAAAGTATCAGATTACAAAATCAATGTACAAAGACAGTTACATTCTTATGCACCAACAATAAACAGAGAAACAAATAAAAAATTGAAATACCTTGGCATCTTCCTAACCAGAGAAGTGAAAGACCTTTATAGTGAAAATTACAAAACAATGCTCAAAGAAATCAAACATGATACAAACAAATGGAAAAATATTCCATGCTCATGGATTGGAAGAATCAGTGTTGTTAAGATGTCTATTCTACCCAAGGCAATTTACAGATTTAACGTAATACCCATTAAATTACCAACATCATTCCTCTCAGACCTGGAAATGACAATACAGAAATTCATTTCGAAATATAGATGACCATGAATAGCCAAAACAATCCTCAGCAAAAGAAACAAAACAGGAGATATCACACATCCAAACTTTAAACTTTATTATAAGGTTACAATAATGAAAATAGCCTGGCATATAGACCAATGAACAGGACAGAGATTCCAGAAGCAAAACCTCAATTTTTCAGCCAACTCATCTTCAACAAAGCCTCCACCACCAACCACTGGGGAGAGGAGAATCTATTCAGTAAATGATGCTGGGAAAACTGGCTGACCACAGGCCGAAGATTAAAACAGGATCCTTACCTATCCCCATACACAAAAATCAACTCTAAATGGATCAAAGGCCTAAACATAAAACCTTGCACTGTAAGAATTTTAGAAAACGCAGGAGACACCCTTATGGAAATCAGAATAGGCAATCAATGCCTGATCAATACTCCACATGTTCATGCCATAAGAGATAATACAGTCAAGTGGGACCTCATCAAATCGAAAAGTTTCTGCAAAGCAAAAGAAACAGTCAAGAGGGTGGGGAGACAGTCTACTGAATGGGAGAAAAATATTTGCCAACTATATATCTGACAAAGACCTAACATCTAGGATCTATAATGTACTCAAGCATGCTGAAAGGGAAAAATCAAACAGCCCCATTAAAAAGTGGACAAAAGACATGAGTAAATACTTCTCAAAAGAAGACATATGGGCAGCCAACTGATACATGAAAAAGTCCTCAGCCTCACTAATCATCAGAGAAATGCAAATCAAAATCACACGGAGATCCCACCTAACTCCAGTAAGAATGGCCAACATGGCCAGGCTCGGTGCCTCAGCCTGTAATCCTAGCATTTTGGGAGGACGAGGCAAGTGGATTGCCTGAGCCTGTGGGTTTGAGACCCACTGGGGCAACTTGGCAAGACCTCGTCTCTACAATAAATCAAAAATTAGCTGGGGCATAGTAGCGCATGCCAGTAGTTCTGGCTACTTGGAAGGCTGAGGTGGAAGGATCACTGGAGCCCAGCAGGTTGATGCTGGGGTGGCCGTGAGTGTGCCACTGCACTCCAGCCTGGGCAATGGAGAGAGACTTTGACTCAAAAAAAAAAGAAAAAAAGAAGAATGGCCATCATTAATAAGGCAAAAAACAACAGATGCTGAGAAAGGGAGCACTTCTACACTGCTGCTGGGAATGCAAACTAGTTCAACCTCTTTGGAAAACAATGTGACTATTTCTAAAAGAACTAGTAATTAACCTTCCATTCAACCCAGCAGTCCCCCTACTGGGAATATACCCAGAGTAACTCAAAAAAGATACCTGCACCTGAATATTTATTGCAGCACTATTCACAAAAGCTAAAACATGGAACCAACTGTGCTATCCATCGAAACTGGACTGGATAAAAAAAATGTGGTACATATACATGATAGAATATTATGCAGTCATAAAGAAGGACAAACTTATAGAGTTTGCAGCAACTTAGATGAATGTAGAGTCTATAATACTGAGTGATCTATCACAGAAACAAAGACCTGAGTACCACATGTTCTCACTCGTAAGTGAATCCTGGTCATTTACTGTAATACTATAAGAAAGGGATTAGCAGTAGCTGGAAACTACCATGGGCGGGAGAAGAGGGCATGTAATATCAATAATGATACCTAACCTCAAACCAGGTGAAGTGGGGACCAAAGAGATGCCCAAATCTGTACAATGACCACTTGTATACCGAATCCTGAATTATACTCCATATCTTTACAATTAAAAAATAAAATAAAACAAAACCGTATCTAAAACCCCATTGTTCCTTACTTTCCTCAGTGTAACATCATAACCCAAGTTGCCATCATCTCCTGCCTGGATTACCACAACATTCTTGGAATTGTCTGTTATGTTTGTTGTCCAAGTATTTGTTGATTAGTTATATCTTCTTTTACAAATTATAAATTTGCCATTTTTCTATTCTGGATGTACTGTTTTTCTTGGTGATAAGAATAAGTTCTTTATTTTAATAAAGGTTTTACTCTATTACTTAAAATTTTCCATTTGAGAAAATTAAATGTGTATCAAAAGCATTAATTTTTGATAATGCATTTATTTATTTTGGGAACATTCATTGAACACGTATCACGTGTAGGGCATCAGTCTAGGCACTTGGAATTTATCTGTAAGTGAGACAAACCACTTACAGATCTCTGTGTTTATAGAGCTTATATTCCTCTCTCTCTCTCTCTGTGTGTGTGTGTGTGTGTGTGTATATATACATTTATATATTCATGTGTAGAGGGGGTGGGAAGTTCATAACAAATAAACAGCAAAAGTAAATAATATGGTATACTAGAAGGTGATGTAGATATAGTAAAAAAGAGAAAAACAGAGCAAAAGTAGCGTGCTGGAGGCAGGTAGGGGGTTCAGGTTGCTTGATTAAGTAAGGTAGCTGGGGTAGCTTTATTGATGAATGACATTTGAACAAAGGCCTGGAGAAGACAGGAGTCATGTGAGTGTCTGAGAATAAGATATTCTTCGTAGAAGAGGTTACCTATGTAAGAATTCTATGGCAGGAGCATTCTTGGTAATCTTGAGAAGCAACAAGGAGGACAACAGATCTATAGTTGAGTGGGTGAGAATTTTAAAACATCAGATCAAAGCAAAAAGAACATAAATCATGTGGGACCTCACAGGTTCTTGTAAGGGCCTTGGTTTTTTATTCTGAGTGAAATAAAAAGCAGTGGAATGATGTGACATGTTTTAGCAGGGTCACTCTCTCTGTTAGATTGAGAACAGACAATAAAGAAAGATGGATATAAACAATGAAACCCATTAGGGGGCTAGTGTTAGTTTTGTATTGCCACTATAACAATTTACCACATATATGGTGGCTTAAAACAAGACAAATTAAAAAGAAAAACAAAAACACAAATTTACTGTCTCACAGTTCTGGAGGTCTGAAATAGTTCTGAGCAGTCTGAAATAGTTCTCGTTGGGTTGGAATCAAAGAGTTGGCAAAGTTGCTTTTCTTCTATATAATCTGGAAAGAATCAGTTCCGTTGTGTTTTACAGTTCATGAAGGCATCCTGTGATGTCAATGGAATTGGCTCATGGCTCAATTCCAGAAATTGAATCACTCCAGTTCCTACTTCCTTCATTGTAACTGCTCCAATTTTGATCCTTCTATCTCCTTTTTTGTAAATTCTCTTATGATTATTTTGGGCCCACCCAGATAATCCAGGATAATCTCCCCATCTCAAAATTCTTAGTTTAATCACAAGTGTGAGGTACATTTTGCCATATAAGGTAACCTTGTCACAGGTTCTGAAAATTAGGATGTAGACTTATTTTATTTTGGAGTTGGGGAAGAAAGGAATGTGGTAATCTATTCCAAGGCTGTTGCGGTTATCCAGGTAGGAGATTATGATAACGAGGACTAGAATACTACATTGAGTATAGTAGGGAATGACTGGGTTTTCGATATTGTTTTACCAGTAAATTCAACAGCTATTTCAATAGATTAGATTGAGTGTGAAAGAGAAATAAGTTAAGAACAATCCCAAATAGCCATATCGTGATGATCTTGTCCTCTGTGAGGGCAGCAGCCATGTCTGTCTTTTTTACCTTTATATTTCCAAGGCCTAGCATAGGGCCCAGCATATAGTGAATACCCAGTTGGTATTCACCAACTTTTAATTTTCTTATCACAGGTAAGTATAAATAAAAACTAGAAAACAGAAAAAGAAAACGACAAAAATTATCATCCCCAAACCTGCAACTTTACTTTAACATTTTTTATAGTTTGTTTCAAAATTTTATTCTATAAGCACATTTTTCTTTTTGTGTTTCTTGTGGTAGCACTAAACCTGCCATATTGTGTCCTTAGACTATATTTTAAATGAACATTTTCCATGTTTATAGTTTCATTGACACCAATTTTGATAACTTTTGTGTTATTTCTTTCAGTGGATGCTTTATAATATACACAATCATTTCCTTATTTTTGAATATTCAGGTAGTTCTAGCATTTTCACTAATACAAATAAAGAATATAATTTCAGTGTTATTAGGATATATTTGCCATCATATATATTAGTAGGATAGAGACCCAGAAGTAGGATGAATCACTGACAAAAGTATGACAATCTTCCATAAATTTTGATGTAGAGTATCACGTTGTTTATAAAACAGTTGTTCTAATTGCTATTGTCAAAATGAATATCTGAGTATACTAGCATCTAGGACTTCTTCCAAGCCATAAGTATTATAAATTTATTGTAATAAATATTCTTGTTTATCAAGTAAAACATAGCACTTGGTATTTTTAAAAACTGTTGGTTCTTTTTCCTTTGTCAACCAGTTGTAATTTCTTTTTTGTGAATTATCTTTTCATTTGTCTATTATATTCTTTTTATTACTATATCTGAACTCTTCAGTTAATACAACTATAAAGTCTTGAACTATAAAATACAATTTAATAAAATAGATTATAAATCAGGAAAAAGTGAAATATCTTAAGGGCAACAAAGAAATACAATGAATATGAGCATAGGGCCATGCTACATTCATCAAATGGAAGCTGGGCTGTGAATCTCTGGTTAGCAAGCTAGTCTTGTGGAAACATTCCGACTGCAGGTCTCTTTGAAACATCTACAGAGAAAAAGTAAAGAGATCAAAGAGAGAAAGAGATTTTGAAGGACTGCTTTCCTAGTAGAATTTCCAGACGAAAATTTAGAAACTTTCTTTTTAATTGAAATTAAACCACATTAAAAATTTTTTGGAAAGTAATTCAGTTGCAATTGGGTAACAAAAAGTTAAACATAAATAAGAAAAGTTATTCACAAAATAGTAGAATAAACAACTTGATTAAACTGTAAAGGGGATGGGGGGTATTATGGATGACATGGGACAAAATACTATTTTTTACTTCTTTTATTTCAATTCAATTAATATCTGCAGGAATAATCAGCACATTAATATATCTTGAAATGATGCTATATTAGGCAATGTTGTAAACATAGATAATGACTTAGAAACTGCTTATCTGGAACTTGAAAAGGTTACAAATATGGACTCAAATCAAGATGAGATTAAATTGGGAGAATGCAAACTAGTACATCTGGGAAAAAATTGAATCAGATTCATAGTCTTCCTGGGAAATCTGGTGAGAAGAAATTGAGCAAGTGGGTAGTTAAATGAAAGTAAATTTATAAGACAATAACAATATTGAGACAAAAAAGGTCAATGTGATTAGAGCTGCAAAAAAAAAATTTTTTTTTTAAGGCATAGAACATGAAATGGGAAACAAGTAATCAAATCTATTCATAAAATTTTGGAGATAACTAGCCTATGAAACATATTTAGATCATCAGGCCAACTAGTCAGAAAATGAAGGGAGTTATTTGGGAAGAAAAGTCTTTAATTAATAAGATAGATTTATGTAACAACCCTGAAGCACACACAGATATCCCTGCAAAATATGTTGCTGTTCTCTGAAGCTTGCCCTATTTTGTAATTTTTTGGTTTAAACTCTGAAACTGCTCCTCCCACTTCCTTTCCCATTTTCATTTCCATTGCCATTGTCCTTGTCCAAACTTTCATGCTTTCTTGCCTGGTTTATCACCATTAAGCTGATTTACCAGCTTTAACTCATCCTATTGCTTTAGACTGGAAATCCCTTGTTACGGTTTCAACCTAAAAAACCCCCCACACTTATCCTTTAACCTTAGTTCAAATGCCATCCCCTTACTAGCTTTTGTGGATATCCCCATAATCTTCCACCCCAAGTTAGATTTAATTATTTCTCCCTTACAGCCATACTATTTGTATTTATTGTGCTAGTGAATTAATTACATCCCCTTTTTCCCCAGTAAATTTGACATTTCTTTAGGGGAGAAAATAATTTTCATTTCTTTTCTTTATATCTTCCATTTTCTATTACAGTTAGCTAGAGTATCTTGTATACAGGAGGCATTTAACTACATATTTATTGAATTGATTAAATGTCAAAACTGAATTTTTTTAGTCTTACAAAGAAGTGACTTGAAAGTGAGCTGGTCACTAGGTTGGGTCATAAGATGTCCAGATTCATCTTCCTTCCTTGAGAGAGAAGAAACTCACTTTTAAAGCGAAGAATCGCTCTTTTCCAGGCCCTACGGTTGTTCCTTTAAATATATTAACCTAATGTATCTTCACAGCTACCCTGTTATAGGTACTATTAAGCCCATCTTGCAGATGAGAAAATCATAGATAAGAATTGAAACTAGAAGGTGGTGAATAAGATTTGAACTTCAATATGCTTGATTCTAATACCCATTGGTTTAGTTTTTTGATTGATTTATTTGTTTTCTATTAAACACTGTTGCTTCTATGGTGTCTCTACTTATAAACACAAATATCACTACCAAGTATAAAAATGGTTCAATTAATCTGGCATCACAACATTATAAACATTATGAAGGATTTCAACTATCTCTTACATTTCTTCTATGCTTATGTGTGTGTAGGGCAGGGAAATGGAGATTCATCAAAGAGCAACAAAGTAAAAATTAGCATTTCTTCCATTAGCTGTATCTCTCCAAGTTTGCTTGCTAGATATAGCTCCCAGTGAAACTAAACGGTTGAATTGAACTGCATTGAACTGACTGGTAAAATTTAAAATATGCTAAAAATCTGAGACAACAGGAATTCTCATCATCCTCATCTTCTTTAGGAAAGTGTTCAATTATAGATAACAAAACATATCTACAATACTAAATGTGATGATTTATACTGAAAGGAAAGGTTGACTAAGAATAACAACAAAAACATGACAGAATTTCCCATCTTTTCAAGAAAATCACAGATTAATGACACAGGCAAGATTTTGTCTGCCATGTCAACACAGGGGCCCAAATCTATTGGGATAAGCCTCCAAAAAGCCTTATGTTTGAATGATTTTCTAAGGTTTTTCTTTCATAGCTTCAAACACCAACATCAGAGACAGATTTTTTTTCTATGTTAACTGCTGGCAAAAGAGAATCCGTTTAGCTAACATATAAAAATAACCTGTTACATCCCATATCTTGTTCCAGAGAAGTTATGGATACAATGATGAGCAAAACAGGTATAGTGACTACCTTTATGAAGTTTATAGTCTGGTCCAGTGTTTTAAAAACAGCATGTTGAGGCTTAATTATAGACTGTAAAATAAATTTGATATATTTTGATCCATTCTTTAAAAAGTAGAAATAGGAGAATATTAGAATGCACTGAATATGTTAATATAACTTTTTCATGAATCTTTTACCTCAGTTATGAGTATGCATATATGTTTGTATATCATATTTCTTTCTGTAGGTTACAGTAAAAAACAGAAAATTTTTTTCTGGTAGAATTTCTCTGATAGCTTAAAGAGTTAATTATAATAGCTGGTATTTATGTGGTGCTTTCAATAAGATAGACAAAGTTCTATGACTGTTACATGAAAATGTAAATAATATTCACCACAATTCAATGAGGTAGGTACTATTATTCCAACTTTAGCAAACTAGTAACTAGTAGCTGGCTAGAGGGAGAAATGGGATCTGAATCCGGATTTTAGAAACCATGTTCTTACTTACTTCATTGCACTCACTTGCTTATATAATGAAGCAATTGAATGTGATATTAGGAGGCATGAACTGCTTCAGGGAAGTATATCTTACATCGCAGTCTGAACTGGTAAGATAATCCGACCTAGTCTGTCTGTATTTGTATTTGTGTATGTTGGAAATTGTTGTGTGATGAGAATGGATGTGGGCTGGTATGCAGATTGGTAGTGAAGCAAGTCATCTTGAACATAAACTGGGAGCACCTCTGGAAGACAAAAGGTGGGCATTTATATAGGACCAAGTGGTGTCCCATGGACTCTTGGGGGGCAGGAGTGAAGACTCACATAAGTTAACAGAGACACAAGAGTCTGGTCCAGGTATAATGCCTACCATTAGAAAGGAGTAGTTGTGAATGAAGCTTAGTATATTTTTACCCAGGTTGACCCTCTTGCCAGGCTTCTGGCTCAACAGTTCTAATCCAGTATTTACAGTTACTGATCATATTACTTCATGCAACGTAACCAATCTCTGTGTTTCACAGATTTATGCTATTGTCATCATTGTCACCATCATCATCATTGTTGGAATCTGAGTTTGAAGGAGAGCACTACAAATAAAGACAGCGAAATGACTTTATTAAAAATTCTGTGAGGCGTTTGGAGTACATGTTTTAAACTTTAATGCACATGCAAATTATCTGATAAACATGAGAAAATGTAGAGTCTTAAACTATATCCCCAGAGACTTTGAGTCAATGTGGAGTAGTAAGTGTTCTGGCAATAAATGAACATATTCTATTTGCAGAAAACTAGTGTGGTATAATGGAAATTAACACTGCGGTGGGAAAAGGTCATTCTGGCAGGAGACCTCACTCAGCCTTGCCAAATGAAGGCCCAGTCATCGGCATCACTGGGGCAGCAGGGGCAGGAATGGTCTGCTGTAATGTGGCAGCTCTGTCATAGGGGAGCTGCTTTGCAGGGCAGGCCCTTGGCCCAGGGTAGTATTGAAAGGTTGACAGAAGTGAACTCACACTCATGTGGGATACTCTAGGAGATGCATTCATAGGGAGAGACTTTGAGAGGAGCTGACATCCACAACAGCAACCTGGGAATAGAATGTCTGCATTTATCATGATCTTATTCATGATTTACTTTGGCATATTCCTCAGAATGGCATGGCCTGGAAAACATGGGCCATATATACCTATGGTTTGTAGGCAAGGTATATTTTCTGATTGCAAGGAGAAAATGAAAAAAAATTAAAAATAAGTAAAAGAAGAGGGAAATGTGAATTTCAAATCAAACCTTATAACACGGTCTTCATTTTGAGTTATTTACTAAAGTATCTTAAGCTATGTTTGAGGTGATTGTAACTTCTTAAAACTTGATAAATAATTCCCACACCAGACAGGCTATCTCCTATCTATGATTAGAATGGCCACAACTACCTCAGAATATCTTCAGATATCCATTGAGGTTTCCGTACTGCAAAATATTCTGAATAACATCTCAGGTAGATTGTATGTGGTCTTATGGGTTAGTGGTAGGAAGGGAGAGAGAGAAGTTGAAGAAAAGAAGTGAGAAAAACTTCAGAGAGCATAAAGATGGCGACTTCAGAACAAAAAATGTATACCAACCAATGAAAATCTAAAAATATAAAATATATCTTTATCATCCATCTGCTTCCTTTATAGTCATAATTTATTTGAAAATGTCTATCTTTTAACTCTCAAATGATGATTTTGATGAAAACAGATCACCAGTTGCTGTTATTACCTGACATTAGACAGATGGGCTACTACTGGGTTGTTTTTTCCCTCTTGAATAGCACTATGGTAGGATTTCTCAACTTTGGTCCTATTGACATTTTGGACTAATTATTTCTATGTTATGGGAAGCTGCTTTGTGGACTGTTTAGCAGTATCCCTGGCCACTACCCATTAGATGTCATTAGCACCCTTCCGTCACTTGTGACAACTGACATTTCTCCAGATATTGTCAAATGGTCCTGTAAGAGCAGAATTGCCTCCCATGAAGAGCCACTGCATTACAGGGTCACCAGTGATCCAGCTGCTCCTCTGTTTACCATCATGTGGCATCAGGCCAATTGTCCCTGTGAAGCCCGCCACTACCCTCTTGGAAACATTTCCATGACACATCATAGTTGAAGTTTATGGATCTCAGTACTGTGTTACTTGACATTATTAGTTTATCTCTGACCTCCGGCAAAGTTTTCAAGCAATTAAAAAGTACCTATTGTTTCTGTGTTGCTGAAAACTTTGCCTCCAGATCTGAGAGTTATTGATTATTCTATCAAGGCCCAACATTTTCTGATAGTTTCTTATTTTTTATGTATGCATTTAACTGATTTGGGAGCAACTTTGGAGTTCATGAATTCAATGTAACATTAGCCAAGCCTGGAAGACAGTTATGAAAAATGCATCTGTTCTTACTAGCAGTGTGTTGTCACGTAGGCCCTCTTGTTTAACCTAAAGAGCACTTTTGTTCTGACCAGCCCTCTGCATTTAGAAGTCTCATCTCTTTTTTTTTGAGTTGGAGTCTCACTCTGTCACCCAGGCTGGAGGGCAGTGGCATGCTCCCAACCACCGCAGCCTCGAACTGCTGGGCTCCTGCGATCCTTCCACCTCAGCCTTCCAAGTAGCTGGAACTACAGGTACGTGCTACCTCACCTGGCTAATTTTTTATTTATTGTAGAGACGAGGTCATGCCAAGTTGCCTGGGTGGATCTCGAACCCGTGGGCTCAGGCAATCCTCTCACCTCAGCCCCCAAAGTGCTGGGATTACAGGCTGAGCCACTAAGCCCATCCAGAAGTCTCATCTTAATGTTATTAAATCTAAATCAGATAATTTCCTTTCTTCTTTTTACAGATTGTAAGGGCTTGCATAAACCAAAGAATTTTTTTATATTGTTTATAGACATTAATTTGGCTCTCCTGATTGGTTGTTGTTAAATTACTGAAGCTTTAGAATAAGAAAATAATTGATTTATATCTGGATTTCATCTATAGCCTATTTACAAATGCATTCTGTAGCTTACCTAAATAGGAATATACTAGTTATGACAGTTCCTGGGAGGAGATTAACTACATCAGGTTTGCTATGACAAAGATTCTCTCCTTGACCAAACTCTAGACAGGCTCCTAGGAGCCTGTAGTGAATTCTTATAATTATATTTTGCCTGGGCATCCATTTTGAATACAAGTATAACTTTCTCATACCAGAGGCAAGACTCAGTCACCCTTGACACAGTTTTAATTTCAACACCATAGCCAAATGGTTCAAGTCAATGATCAGAGATAAGAACTTAGTGACATCTTTTGTCCTGGCATAATGGGCTCCCTGTTTTCTCATCTGATAGACCATTGAGGCATCTGCCCCTGAACTTATATTCCCTGTTCTCTTATATCTACTGCTAGCTAGTGTCGGTGCACTTTTCTCTCTCTCTGCCTGACTCTTTATTCCTGCCTTGTGTGACCCAGAGATAGACTGCCCCCCAATTCATTGTGCCCCCTCTGCCCATGGTCTGTAAGTTAAGAAGTCGTTGATCTTGTTTCATATTGTGGTGGTGTATGGAATTTGCACCTTTCATCTGAAGAACTAAGAACTGCCTCAGGCCATGTTTTCCTTGGGACATCATGGAGAATACAAGGTTGGGCTCCCAGCACCAACCAATGGCCAGGCAGACATTAATTGAACATTGGTGGACAATAGCCACCAGGACTTCCAGTATAAACAAATTTCCTATGTGAGAAAATTCTTGGTCATGTGTAGGACAACTGGGTATTTAGGCTGTCTTCTAGTTAAAAGAAGTATCCTATGAAAGGCACTCTGTAAACATGCATGTCTAGCTCCCTTTCACTTTTCATTTGGGCAGGGTTGCTAAACACTCTGGGCTGAAATCCCAGTTTAACCGGAGGCTCTCAAAACAAAGTTCTTTTTTGATTAGGCCTTATCTTTGGGTCTTGTCCTCAATAGCCCTGTTGTAGCAAGAATTCAGCTAAGTCAGTCTAGAATCCCCCACTCTTATTACCTGATCAAATTTCCTCATCCCCACTGCTACAGCCTGAAAGTTTGTGCCCACCAAAATTCATGCATTGCAACCTAATCCCCAATGTGATGGAATTTGAAATTGGGGCCTTTGGGAAGTGATTAGATCATGAAGGTGGAGCCCACACAAATGAGATTATTGTCTGTAGTGTGGTAATCCCAAATCTGAGAGGGCTTGTGGGTAATGTTTACCTATCCTAAATAAATTATCTAGAAGTCCATCAGGGAAAGACGTTGATTTATTAGAACTTATGGGAGGTACCAGTTGTGGATGGTTGGTGAAGGATCTATGACTTGGGACAGTACAGATAGAAGTTTTATATTCAGGCAAGTTAATTATTCAAATTGCTATACAGTGTTAACAATTACATTAATTATACTGCTTTCAGTGTTGTTCAATCCCCTGCACCCCATGACTCATTACTGGGAATATACATATTCTTCAGAGACATGCCTTGGTCACTACCTGAGAGAAGGGAAAGAAAGAAGCCAGATATAGGGGGAAAAGAGTCTATATCCAGACAATACTCTAGAGTGTCCTTATAAAAGAGAACTGAGAGAGGCCCCTTTCCCCTCCCACCATGCAAGGACACAGCAAGAAATTGTCTATGTCTATGAACTGGAATACAGACCCTCACCAGGCACTAAATCTGTGGGTACCTTGATCTTGAACTTTTCAGCTTCCAAAACTGAGAAATATTTCTGTTGTTTATAGGCTACCCATTTTTTTGGCATTTTGTTATAATGACCTGAATGGACTAAGACACCCAGCACCCACCAGGTGACATCTGATCACCCCGGCCTGTTTTCAGCAAGAATCCTATTAGGTAATTTTAGCAAGAATCTACTCCTGCCCTTAATGTCCTTCTTGGTAACTTTCCATTCCTTGACCGCCATAATTTGTTTCTTGGCTATAAATTCTCATTTATTCTAGTTGTATTAGTAATTAAGTCTAATTCTGAGCTCTCTCCCTCTTGCAATGGCTCCTGAGTAAAATCTGTTTTACCACTTTACCGTCCAGCTCTGGTTTTCTGTGACATCTGTCAAGCACCAAAAACCTAATGCAATTGCCAGCTGGGGAGTTCTTCAACTCAAGAATTTATATGGAACACAAAAAATTGAGTGAGAAAAGTGAGAAGAACTAAATCTGTGAAAATATGTCATGTACTTTAATATTCATGGATGATGGAGGGAGGTCCACCAATATATTCTGTACAAAAATATTCTGAACTAGGGTCCAGCAGGTTTAGTGGGAGGCTAATAAGTTCCCATAAGTAGAAAGAGAAAGGAAAATTTTGAGAAGTAAAGGGTGCTCAGATTGTTCTCCGGTTTACCATTCTCCCCAGAGACTCGTGTCAGGTGATATAAAAATGAAAAAAAAAATATTGTTCTAATCTCTGTAAGATGCTAAGAACTTAAAGTAGGTCAGTTTTGTACCTTCTAAATAAATTCGAATAAAAGAAATGGATTGAAGCAAGGGGAGGTTTTATTTTAAGGAAAATAATACAAAATTAGGTACAAGACCTTGAAAGAGATGGTGCAAGCGAGGGTACCTAAAACTCAAGGCTTACTAGCTTCATGATAAACGTGACTCTGAATTGAAGGAGTCTGCTCCCCTCTCCCCAACTTGGCTGGTGAAGATTTTGATATCAGAGATGTAATGTTGGACATGGAGGTCTCATTGGTATAATTAGTGCCAGGAACAGGAGATAACTCAGGCTGAGGAAAGGACAGAGCGACCGAAAAATGCTACACTGACTCCCCAGTGGTCACTGCTGAAGACAGTAGAGGAGGATTCCACATGTCTGTTTATGCATAAGGAACTCAAGGGACCATCTGGGAATTTCCAATGTCAAGAAGATTTCAATAAAGCATACAACAATTTGGATAGTGAGGCTGAACCAGAGAAACCCCATTTTGTTACTCGTGAACTTTTGTAGGTAGTGTGATCCAGAATGGGTTGCGTGAATAGCAGTGAACTTTGATTTAAAAATGAGGAAAGATTTACGTTAAACTCTTTGCTGTGAAGTTAGTCTAAAAAAATTATTCCAAACACAGTAGATGCTAACTCATATTCATCAAGCTTCCAACTAACTGAGATTCTCCATTCCTTCGGTCAAGCATACTGAATAGTGTCCGTTTCAAGCTTGATGTTGTAGCTAGTGTCCTGTCTCACTCACGCATGGCTACTTTTACTAGTCAATTTGTGTGCCATTTAGGGATCAGTTGTGTTTATCACTAAACTTCTTTATTTTAAAAAATGTTTTATAATTTAAATTAAATAATAAACAAACTGATGAAGTATAGATGTGAAAAGAAAGGTATTGTTGATTCAATAAAAGCTAGGTGAAATACGTAGGTAAGACTAAGAGAGTCACTAAAAGCTAAAAGCGTGTAGCCTTAGAGGTGGGTCAGACAGCAGATAGAAACAAGTTAGAAAGATTTTGAATTCGAGTTGCTTTACAAGTACCCCAACTAATTAGATTCTTGTTTCACTTTAAAGGCACTGGAATAGGAAACAGTAAACAATGTCTATGGTTGTGGTTTATGGAAGGACTGTGACTCAGAATGCAGTCAGCAGACCCTCAATAAAAGCTCTGACTGTATGTCAAAATGTTATGTTTTTATGTACATTTATGTATATTTAAATGAAAATAAGGTACATAAGATACATATGCATTATTATTTTAATGCCTGCTGTTTTGAATGACTTTTTCACATAACTGGCCAATACTAGCTCCAATTGTAAAGTAATATAAAATAGGGTTCTGGCATTAATTTCCCATTTTTCCTCATTAGGGCTTAATGAGACTCTTAGTTAGGTGTTACCAACTGAATTCTTCCTTTTTGGGACCATATGCATCTCCTCTCTTGCCCTCATGCCCTCATGCTTGGCTTCTGTCCCATTAATATTCTGTATAGAAATGATCATCTCCTTGTATTAGGGGCTTTAATAACAATGGTGTGGAAATTTCTGTTACTGCCTGAGTTTGCATATGAAATAGCTATGTTCTTCTTAATTGATTGCTAATGATTTTTTGCTTTCCGTTAATGCATTCTGCAAAATGCTTGCTGTAGTCACTTGTTACCCAGGTAAAGCTTCTGTCCTTGCTTGCTGGTCCCTTGAGTTCTCTGCCTCTTCTGGGTACTCTGGCCTGCTGAGTGTGTGTAGTGGCCTGATGCCACCACACACTCTATTCTAACAGGGTGAGGAAAGATTTAAAGTCTTTAAACTTTTGAGGGAAGAGTTATAGTCAGTATAAGTTCAATTTTCAAAAAGTACTCCTCATTGGGTAGAAATGTATCATAAGGTAAAGCATTATAATTTTGATAAAGCTATTTTGTATCCTGAAACATTGGGAATTCAGGAAATATGTATCTGCTCTTTGGAATTGGTTTCCTGAATATGGTGTGGTCCTCCAGGATGAGATACTCACATAACCATATTTGAGAACCATATACAAGGACACTTCAGAAAGATTTAAGGACTGTTAGAAAGAAAATGAATTTTGAAATTATATAAAAGCACAAAACAAAGAGGAAGCGTCTTTGGAGAAGCTAAGTTAAAAAATATGAAGATAGTAGAGAAGAAAGAAGATCACGGACATAGGCAGAGATCTGTGTTGAACAGATAAACAGAATATTTACTTATTGACTAGCAGGTGTGGGCATGACAGACTGATTAAGGGAGTATTTCATAGGTGCCAACTTGAAGTTGTATGTCCAGGAAAAAAAGTGAGGCTAATTGATGGGACTTACTACTATTAGGGTGGAATATACAAATGCTATTGATTTGGAGTGAAGGATATTAAAGGAAAATGTTGTATCTGGAATTGAGTTCAGAAAACGCACACACACACACACACACACACACACACACACACTTTTTATTCTTAGTCATGATTAGAATGGAGAGATGACTCTTTAGGGCCAAAATAGTACTCAGATGATTTGGTTCAGTCACTCTAAATACATACAAATGAAGAATAAACTGGCCTGAGGTTATTACTATGAAAATAAAATAATCCAGGAATAATATCACATACAGAATCCCAATAAAAAGGCTTGTGATCATCACTATCACCATCACCACCACCATCCTCACCATCACCACCACCACCACCACCATCATCATCTTCATCATCATGCTTTCTTTAAGTGCATACAGTCTTTTTCTGGAGAAGGGCAATTCTTCACTGAGCACTATACTTGAAACACCTGTGATATCATTTGTGTAACACCAAATGTGTGGTGTTTGCTGAATACTAACCAATATTCCAACACCAATTGGATGTTCAACCACTCAATGTTGACACCACCCAGAATTAGCAGAGATTCTACAAGTTAAGGGTTCAGTCCCATAACATTGCTTCCACTTCATATGTACTGTCCTAGAAAACTATTTTTTCCTGATAAGAAATAAATGAATTATTATGTATTTTTTAAAACCCCAGATAATAAAGGCCTGCCCATCTCTGATGATGCTATCTAAAACAGTCACTATAGATTCAAATTTACCACAAATGCCAGGAGTCAAAAATATAATTTTTCCTGTCCCTGTCCTAATCACTACAAATATATGAAATAAAATGTGATAAGATGTAGGTTCTGAATACAAATACCCTGATCTAATCACCAGCTTTCCGAACTTTAATATCCTATATCAACCAAAGAACAAGCTTGGAGGACACATATTCTCTGATGTTCAAGCATTTGAGTTATTTGCTGTTCTGGCCACAAACCAAAGTAATTTGGGTGGATGTAAAACTGTGTTAACCACATGATCTTAGCCAATGTCATAAATATGTTTTGAGTTATTTCTGAAAATTTACTTCTTTTGACTTTGATTCTGCTACTGAGAAAGACTGACCTTCTATGTCTTTATGTTTATATTCTTACAGCTAAGGGCATGCAGATTCTTTACATGTCTAGTTTCAGCTTGACAGTCTCTTGAACTTTATAGTCTCTGCTCCCATTATCTGACCCAATCATTTTATGAGGTCTGAATGCTAGGACTGGCCATGGTACTAACATTTTCACCTTAGGACATCTACTTTGCAATATTATTTCTTTATGAGCACACTCTTAGAGAGATATCTATCTGCATGAAAAAGAAAAGAAGAAAATAAGTAGTCTGATACATCTGTGAGCATTCCCTAATAGAATTAAAAAGCAACTTAGGGAAAATGCAAGGTGGAACTTCCTTTCATCTCCACAAGAAGTCAAGGATATCTACTGTTCATTAATTAACCAACTTATTTTTGCTTATCATCATCTTTGAGATGGAACTCTCTTATGTATAGATATCTGTTTTATTATAAATTTCAATATAATTCTCCTTTTGCCTGTTTTGCTCATATTCGGAATAGTGAGATGAAAGTGCGAATTTTATGGAATTGGAGTGAAGACTGTTGTAGTCTATAAGCAAACTTCATTTTAAATTTTTGTTTTTCAGAGACAATCGTTCTTGAGCCACATCACCCATTCCCTCTCCCCACAAATCAGGATTAATCATTAAGCAATGGCTTCCAAAAATCATGATCTAAGTTTTGGCATAATTGAAATTGAGCAAAAAAGGAACTTAGAATAACACACACACACACACACACACACACACACACACACACACACACACACACACACACACAGGGTTTGAGTTTGTTTTTTTTTTTGAGATAAAAGTTGTAGATGTTAATCAATAGTGAGCTGTAAGCCTCAGTTTGAAATAGAAAAAAAGATCTGGTACCTTGATCAGGTGCTTGATCTGGTACCTTGAGATGACTTGGTTTGTTGTGTACATGCTTCACCCGTCTGGGAATAGATAGCATCTGCTTAGCTCATTGGAGTAAATTACTACTTGATAACTCTATTGGTCCCTCATGTGTACTTGGGAGGGGAGGTTAACTTGGGGACAATAAAATTGTGGGTATTAACTGCTGATGGAATGCCTAGTGAAGGTAGTGCTACAACTAGTGGAGATGCGGGTATGCAGGTGTGGACTTACTCCACTCCTATAGCATACGGAGGATTTTAAGTACTGATATAATGTTTTTAATATGGTTCTTCTTAGCTAATATGAGATTTGCTAAACTACTGTCATTGTCCACACTGATTTGGATTCCAGGCACCATGACTAGAAGCTCTGGATTTAACAGGATTTTTCCCCCTTATAGTCATTAGCAAACAGGAAAGAATGTGACAGAAAGCTATAATTATTTGCTACGTGACTGTAGCTGCTCAAACATAAAGGTGCCTTTTTCACCTTCAGAAATCTGAAATGTGTATACTTCTATTTTGGTCCAGCTTTCCTTTTATAGCCAGTCCTCAGTTCAAGCCTGTGTCTGAACCTTCATGGAATTGGGTGGTAAGGGCATCTAAGGCATTAGGATCAAGTCTCCCTGAGCACTACATTTTAAAGGGAAAGAGAGAAGAGACCCTGATGGCTCAAGGAGAATAACCCCATTGTTAAAAAGGAGGAACAATTCAGAAAATAACAAATCTCTCACTCAGGTTGTTTTTTGGCTAGCTCATAGTTGAGGAGACTGCAATAAATAAAAGATTGAAAGCCAAAGTTTTTTCCACTGTTGTCTCTGTAGCTCATTGGTGGCACAGTGTTCCAAAGCAGATGTGCTAAGACCATCTGCAGTGATCATAGGCAGTGCTAATGCCTGTAGTAGTGATACATGCCAGGACACTCTATGCAGACAGCACATCCTGGCCACTTTGACTAGCTGCCTGTAGGCAGACAAAACTGGGCGGCAGTAGCCAGGGTAGTTTTGGCATGTATCACCAATAGCTAGGGCACTGCCATCACCAGGCATTCCATCAGTAGACCTTAAATAAAGGGAAGTCCAGTCACATATGCCATATTATAGCTTAGAGGACTGGTCCACAAAGAACATGTAAGACACTTGCTGAGGATTCCACAGTTTGAATTCCCATGACATGAGCAAGATAACCCAGAGATATTGAGCTTTGTGATGAATGCTGTGATTATCTTCTTACATATTTTTATGCTTATTTATAAATATATGCATTTATAAACGTATAACATATTCAAACCATATTTATTGATTATTATTTATTCTATATTAAAATATTAAGAACTACTGTTGTACTTTCTGTTTTTACCCATGAATTTATCTTCTTATTCTCAAATCTTCATACATTTAAAATTATCTTGACTTGAAAATATGAATTATCATCCCATAAGTCTAGTTTCTTTTACCCTTCAAAATTACTTTTGACATTCTTCCCTACTTGTTCTTTCAGATACTATAGATTTCTGTCCTCATAAGCCTCAGTTCCTTTGCAGAGATAAGACAGGGAATAAATGAAACATTAATGAATACATTCACATGCATACCTATGTGTTTATGAACAAACAACTGAGCAGGCGTGCCCTTTCTTAAAGATTTAGTTGTCTTTCCACATCTATCAGAATAAGGTCCACATTCTGTAGATTGATATCTAAAGGCTTCCAAAGCCTGAGTTGAATTTTCCTTTCCATGACTATCTTGGGACTTTCCTCACACTAGGCTGGCCTGTTCCCTCTAAAAGCCAGCCCTATTTTTCTTTAAGTGGTTTTGTCCATCCTATGAGCCTTTTTCTGATTGCTCGTTCTCCTCAACTCTGCCTATTAAACCTTATCTATTTTTCCGGCCCACCAGAATGACCTAACCCCTGGGACCTTGATGAAGTCTTTCTCCTTTGAACTCAGAGCCTACCCATCTGCACTGTAATTCAACATGTACTACTTGATGTCTAGCCTTGTTTGGTCCTTTAATGCTTACGCCTTGTGTCCTCAACAATGATATACGTTCTTTGATATCAGAGAGAGTGTCTTGTCTATCTTTGTGCCCCCAGGCCTTGCATGGTTCCTGTAGCACAGTGGGGCCTGAATATGCTCTTATTACTTGTTTGATTGATTGAAGTGCATAAACTAGGGGAAAGAGGCTAGTAAGGAACTGGAATAGGGTTGAAAAAAAGAGAACTGGCAGGAGGGCTAAAATTCCTTTAGTTTTAACTTCAAGGTTTACTGCCAGCCATAGATAAGCTGCTATTACAGATAAGCCTCTTCAGTCCCAGAACTCTCTCTCTGTGCTGCTGCTTCACCAACGATAACACTGGGAGGGGAGGAGGAAGTGAGAGGAAGAAGGAATTGGGACTTCACATCTGCCTCCCTCCCTGAATCTTGGCAGGAGACATCTGTAATCCAGTGCTCAGTCAAAACTTAAGCACCTTTGAAATGCTTCCCTGACCCCCATCTTCAGATATGCACAGCTACTGGGATTCACTCAGAGGCTTTTTTTTTTTTTTTGAGTCATTTCATTACTTCAACCACTTACAAGCGTATGAACATATTTTTTTGCTTCATTTTCTGTTTAGTTTTCCAACTGCTGTTCTCCTTTTTTATCCTCTTCTCTTCACTGACTCTTCTTTAAATTTGCCAAATTAGATGTAAGGGAACTGCTTAGTTCTTCTGGTGGCCCATGCATTTAAAAAGCTGCTTGGCCTAGATTATTGGATGAGGTCTCAAGGAGTTATACAATGCAGTTTTACAGTAGAGCATTGTGTTGTGCTAGAAAGTAAATGAGGTCAAGTTTAGAAAGTGAAGTGGAAATTTGGACATTACCCTGTAGAATGGGGCTGTAGAGAGTGCTAAATCAGATCATTCAGGCCACGAGTTTTCTTTTTCTCCTATTAAAGATGTAATGTAACTGTCTACACAGTCTGAATTTTCAGATATTAGCAGCTTCCTGGGATTGAACTGATATAGTATTGTACTTACTCCTTTTGGGTCCTTGGCCTTGAAGAAGACTTCTGGGCACCCCGGAGTTAAGCCACCAATGGCTTAATTGCTTCAGATATCTCTGCTTGTTTGTAATTTGGATTTTGTTTGCTCCTGGTCTCTTGGGAGTACTTTATGCTGTTCAGTTAATTGAAAGTGGCTAAAGCTGAATGAGGTGGCAGCACTGCAGGTGGCATCTTTGGGATCAATCTAAGAAGACTATTGAGATCCTCTTGCTTAGTTTAATAATTATCTCTGATTGAGGTAGGATTTCAGTCTTGAGACTAATAGGAGATTCCAAAAGTTTCCCATTGGCTTTAGGGAATAGAAATTCCCCAAGCAATTAGCTTTTCCTAGAGGGTGTTTCTATTAAGTAGTGCAGCTGATGATGTTAGAAAGTGGAGTGGGAATGACATGGAGGGGAATGACATACAGAAGGGGATGGAAGATTGAAAGGCAGTTATGGAAGAGTTGGAGTGAAAGATAAAAAAGTCGATAAAGGATATCCCAAATAGCTCAGTAAGTGAGGGGGAAATTGAAGCACCTTTCAAGATTTTTAAAGAAAATTATTACCGTAAAATATAGAAGAAAATTTCTGAGGTAAAAAAATACTAGCATTTTAAAAGAATATTAAAGAGACAATTGAAACTAGCATGGATAGAGAAGAAAAGGGAAAAGCTTTAAAAAATAAAGAAAAACAGATTTTGGATAAATATTATATAAGATACTGGTTGCAACTTTTATTTATTTTTAGGTCACTCCACTCAAGTGTGTGTGTGTTGCCCACCTTAGCTCCTGTAAAGTTTTGAAGCTATACTTCCTATTCTAGTATTCTGATACTTAGAGTGATATTTGCCTCTTCCAACCTACAAATTCTGGAGCAGATATACATTATTGGGTGTCTTTGAGTTGAAAACTATTAAAATATCATAGTCTAGGTTCTTTGTTAAATGGAGTTATTGTAATTCAATGTAGCCACCGAGTTCTACAGCAGTCATGTGAGTTTTTCAAGGTAGTGAGGCAAGGAGATATCCCTTAGAACCTACTGTATGTCAAACACTCTACTAGTTACTTACACATAATGCTGAGTTAGGAATTATCGAGAACTTGTGGGATAGGCACTGCCCTAGGGGTACGCATGTACAAAATTTTCTCAACCTCACAATGACCCTAAGCTGTAGGTTTCAAGAAGAATACAAAATTATAAGTACACAATTGTGTGTGAAAATAAATACATTGATAGGAAAAGGGGAAAATCACAAAATTTGAAAAATTTAAAAAGCTGACAATACCACAAACATCACAAAGTTTTAAAAAATAGCATAGTTATTAACTAAACGCATAATTGCCTCACACATCTCTGTAAGACTTTGATTTTTTGGGATGGTCAATAAGTATAGAACTGCAAAAATTAATCTGAAGTCAAGGAATACACCAGTGCAAATCAAGTGCACTTACACATTGTGATTACATTGTATTGAGCTACATAATTGTATAATCAAATTACTCTTAAATTGCATACATTGCCTTACTGATCAATATGCAAGAGGGAGTTTTGTCACTGGAACACTTGTTTTTTCAGCCTGTTGTAGCCTTAGTAGCAATTTCAATCACCGATTTGTCTGGATGTGCCAGACAGCATCAGGACAAGACACATCAGATATGCTAAGATATAGTCCAATACCTTGAGATGTACATAAAAGACAACTTTGCATTCTAATGTACTGGCTCTTTGTACTTTTACAAGTGTGTGCCCTGTAAACAAAATAATTCTGGAACACCCAATTTTGTGCCCAATTCTCATTTCAAAATGTGTGGTATGTTTATAATTGTATGTTGCATTATTCAGTATATTCCTGACAAGTAGTAACTTTTGTTTTGACTAGGCTCTATGAGAATTGAATGCACTACTTGCAATTTTTTTTTTTTTGAGTTGGAGTCTCACTCTGTCACCCAGACTGGAGTGCAGTGGCCGCTCCCGGCCACCGCAGTCTCGACCTGCGGGGCTCCGGCGATCCTTCCGCCTCAGCCTTCTAAGTAGCCGGAATTACAGGCATGCGCTACCATGCCCAGCTGGTTTTTATTTTTTTGGATTTATTGTAAAGATGAGGTCTCGCTGCCCAGGCAGGTCTCGAATCCGCAGACTCAGGCAATCCACTCACCTTCGCCTCCCAAAGGCGCGGGAGTATAGGCTGAGCCACCGAGCCTGGCTACTACTTATAGTTTTACACCACTGATGACAGGAAGGAATTTCCACAGGCTGCTCTGCCTGTGCACATTTCAACCACTATTTCTCCTCCATTATCCTGTCTTCTAGTACCAAGAGTTGTAGGGCATGGTCATAGAACAAGGCCTTTGATACCATTTTTATTCCATGGCACAGGGTGAGTTCACACAGTGAGAGGTGCAAGTATTTTGGAATCCATTCCTGTACCAGGATGGTTAACAATAAGGTCACTATACACAGAACTGATTGTGAACTCCATAATACATATACCATTAAACCCTAATGAAATGCATTCTCCACTGAAATTCATCTTTGTAGGATCCACAAAATGCCCACAGTCACTCCAATGCCATCTGTCATAAGGGAAGTATAATAAGAAAATGTAGTAGAAGTGTAAAGAACCCAGAATCAGTGAATTTTGCCTGTAGTCCTAGGTGCACAGGAGACTGATACGGAAGGATTGCCTAAGCCCAGGAATTTGAAGGTGCTGAGCTATGATTGTGCCACTATACAGCAGCCTGGGTGACAGAGCAATACTCCGTCTCTAAACAATACAAAACAATAAAAGTAAGATTGTAAAGAGAAAGTGGTGTTTACCGATTAAACTATTTTTCTTTTCCAAGTTTTACATAAATGTGTGACCATGTAAACATATTTTTGGATCCCTTTCTAGGGTCTTATGTGAGCTCTATGCAAGTGAGGGTCCTCAAATCCTTATGTTCCCTTTATTTCATGACAAATCCATCCCTGGCAATGAATAATTCATTCAAATAATTCAGGAAAGATTTCAGTAGGAATATTATGAGTCAAATTTCCAATTAGATTTCAATAAGCCTATATTGCCTTTAATCATCTCTTCTATTTTTATCTATTAACTATTACTTAAATCTTTTTAAAGTCATAGTTTGTCACATATTGTGTTACCATTCCATATCTACTCCTAGAAGATAGTCACTATTATAAACTTTTCTATCCTCTAATATAACTAACTCCATGCTTTGAATAATCAGTGAGAACATAATGAGTTGATTAGAGACAAATTAACTAACTAAATAAAAAATTGACTACATATCTTTTCCCCATTGCAGTTAAATGTGTCACCATTGATGTGAGAAAATTAGGCACCAAATTAAAAACAGGTGAGATGGCTCTGAGCCTTTAATATTGCACAGTACAAATGACAGTAGACCTCCTGACACTATCTAGGATTCCTACTATAGACTGACTGAAGATAGACATATCTGCTGTTGTTCTTTCTGGTAATAGTAATTAAAACTAATACTTATTAAATGTTAATTTATAAGTTAATAATACTAATTAATTATTAATTTGTAATTGGCACTATCCAAAGTGGTTTTAACAAGTATTAAATCATTTAACCCACAAAGGAAACTTAACAAGTAGATTTGTTATTATTACTGTCATTATTATTATTATATCTATTTTAATTCTGAGGAAATTTAGATACAGAAGTTATGCAGTTAGTAAGCTGGAGAGGCCATGCTCTGAAACACTAAGTTCTATACTGCCTCACAGTAAGAACACTTTAAAACTCAAAGTTTTTTTTTTTTTGAGTTGTAGTCTCACTCTGCTGCCCAGGCTGGAGTGCAGTGGCATGCTCATGGCCATCCCAGTGTCGACCTGCTGGGCTCCGGCAATCTGTCCACCTTAGCCTTCCAAATAACCAGAACTACAGGCGTGCGCTACCATGCCCGGCTAATTTTTGATTTATTGTAGAGATGAAGTTTCACCAAGTTGCCTGGGCTGGTCTTGAACCTATGGGCTCCAGCAATCCACTTGCCTCAGCCTCCCAAAATGCTGGGTTTACAGGCTGAGCCACTGAGCCCTGCCAGTGGTATTTCTTTAGCTCAGTCTTTTTCGTTGATCATCTGGTTGAAGTACTCTCATTGCCTCTGAGGTCATTCAAAAAAGAAATGCAAAATTCAGTTTTATCTCACTCTGTCCAAAACTCCACTGAAGTCGTAGTTGAGAAATAAGAAAAGCATAAATTCACACGAATAAAAAATACAGAAGAGAAATTTTAGAAGCCAAAAAATAGATGAGAACAGCAAAAAAGAAAACTGAAGCCTAAGTTAACAGAGAGGAAGCTCAGAATCCAGATGATTTGTACCATAGGATCACAGAAAGCCTCTGAATCTGGGGACCTCAAATACCCATGAAAGTGTGTGAGGGAGGGGGCAGATGAAGTGAAAATAAGAGAACTATCTGGATATCTGTCTAATAATCGGCTAGATAAAGCAGATCCTTTCTCTATACTGTTTGGGACATTGTCATAAGTCATAAAGATTCGTTTTTCCAGTAAGCTAAGCAACAAAAAAATTTGGATAAAATGCAAAATTAATTTCATTAGAAGTATTGAAAAGCTAAACATTTGTGGTGAGGCAATTGGGCTCAAGTTCTCCAATCTAGGCAAAGATATATTCAGAGAAGTGTCATTTCCCACCTAATCCCTCCTACACCGTTTCCATCCCTGGTTTCTCCACCCCATCTACTCACTCCCTGTAGGTGACTCCCCTCATGAGAGTCTAGCTTATCTTTCCTGTGTTCCAGTTTGTACAAGTGAGTAGCTACCTTCATATTTTATCATATCCTTTTGTATATAAAAGTAGCATGTTCTCTTAAGTACTTTTTTGGTGCCTGTCTTTTTTATTTGATTATATATCCTGGGAATCACTCCTCCTTACCAGTTCATAGAAATTTGCCTCATAATTTTTGTAGCTGTATAGTATATTCTACTGTGTAGATGCCATCGTTTATTTACCATCTCTTCTTCTATATGGGCATTTAGATTGGGTCCAACTACAATTACAAACAATGCTACAATGACTAACTTTGTGCACCTGGATTTTCAAATTGTTGAAGGTATATGTGCAGAATAATTTTATGAGTCCAAGGTGAGTGAATATGTAGTTTTATTAGATAATGCCAAATCTTCCTTTTTATTGCACCAGTTTTCATTCTTAACAGCAAAGTGTGAGTGTGCCTGTTTTTCAACAACCTCACCCTCAGGGCTGATTGTCATACTTGTACAATTTTCCATAATCTGATAGCTGAGAATTGTATTTAAGTGGTGCTTTAATTAATATTTATTTAATTTTAAGTTAGAGTTGGAATTTTTTTATGTGTTTAGGGACCACTTTTTAATTTCTATTTGTTATTTGTTTACTTAACTTTTCCACAGTTTTCCTTCAGATATTTGGTTCTTTGTCCTCTGATTCTTGAGTCCTTTATATATTAGGGATATTATCCATTTGTGATATATGTTGCAAATATTTGCTTTCGGTTTGTCATTGCTTTTTGACTTTGCCTATGATATTTATTTTTCATTCAAATTCTCTGCTTTTATGCTAAATTAATCAATCTTTTCTTTTGGCTCATAATTAGAGAGTCTTCCCCTACACCAAAGGTAAGAGGAATTCAACTATGAATTCTTCTAGTTATGTGTATGGTTTAATTAATTTCATTTAGGTACCTGATCCAACTTGAGCTTGTTCTGGTGGTTATATGAATTGTAGACATAATTTTGTCTTTTTCAAAATAGCTAGCCAGTTGTTCCAGGACAATTTATAGTCTGTCTTTTTTCCAATGGTTTGAGATGCTACCTTTATGACAGTCTAAATTTTCACATTTACTTTGGATTATTTCTGGACTTTCTACATTGTTTCACTGGTCTACTAGTTTATTCATGTATCAGTAATATATTATTTTGATTGTTCAGGTTTTATAGTATTTTTAAGCATTTGACAGGACAAGTTACCCTTGTAGCTTTTTGATTGTGTTTCTTTCTATTCTTGCATGCTTGCTTTTTTAATATGAACTTTAATGCCAATGTGGTAATACATTGACCCGTTCAGCAAATGTAAGACAATATTAGTATAATCGAAATGCCTGCTCAATGTACTAGTATCGTCTTCCCCATAAAGAAAGAAACCTGGAATCCCCAAAGGCTAATAATTGGGAACCAATAATTTAAAAGTGTGTGAAAGTTTAGGAGATGGTCTGACATTGTCCCCTAGTTTCTGTTTTACCTGAGATATAACACCTCTCCCTACCATTTAAAAAGTGTGTTATTGCTAAGACAAAAATTGTGTATTCTACAAACAACAAAAATCAACAAAAACATTTTTGGCTAAAAGAATGGAGCAAAGTGTCATTTGATTGCTGTTACATGTCTGTTATTTATTTCATCACCATTTTGGTTATGTCCTGCCTTCTCTCTCTTGGTATCTCAGCAAGAACTTACTCCTGTGAGCGAAAAAAGGAATATAATGACTGACTAACACAAAGTCAGACATTCAGTTGTCATTATCATTATATTTCTTATTTCATTGCTGTCAGGATTTGGAGAACGTTCAAACCAGTGATTTTGGACATTAATTTTTCTTGTTTCCAGACATTACAATTTTTATGGAGTCCATTTCATTAGAGAGAAGAATATTTAATTTTTTTATACTTTACATATGTAAAATCATTTAACATTGACTCATTTTCTTCTGGGTTGTGTAAAACCAGAGCTGGGACTTCTAAAGAAAGTCAAGTTGACAATGATGATGACTATGATTTGAAAACACAGCCAATAAAACAGTTATTTTTTCCACCTTCATCCTTCTTGACTTCTTTCACTCCAACATTTTTAGGTATTTCAAATTTATGAGCAGTAGTTGGTCAGTGTTAAAAGAAGGAAAATATCATAGTTCTTTAAAACTAATTGACTAGACATGATTTTTAAAAAATCATGTAACACCACAAACATTTAATTATTTTGTTATGAGAAAGAAAGCTAATTGAGAGATTTTACTCAACCCCAACTCAAAAGTATGCATTGATGACTAGCCTATCCATTGTGATGAATATCAGATTCTAATTCTATATTTTCTAATATAATTTTAATTTCAGAAAAAAGAGACTGTTAATAATTGAAAATTATTGAAAGAAATCAAAGAGACAGTCTATTAGTTGAAACAGATGGAAAATTCAAAAGAACACTCCAAAATGCTATTCCATTGGCTTATATATCTGTTTGTATGCCAATGCCATGCTGTTTTGGTTACAATGGCTTTGTAGTATATTTTGAAGTCTAGTAGTATGTTTTTGCTCAGGATTGCTTTGACTATTTGGGATCTTTTGTGGTTCCATACAAATTTTAAGATTGATTTTTCTATTTCTATGAAGAATGTCAAAGATATTTTGATAGGGATTGTATTTAACATTGCTTTGGGTAATATGAACATTTTTTATATTGTCTTCCATGATTGCAGAATATCTTTATTTTTTCTTGTATTTTCTTCCATTTTTTCATCACTGTTTTATAGTTTTCTGAGATCTTTCACTTCTTTGGTTAAGTTTATTCCTAGCTATTTTATATATATATATATATATATATATATATATATACACCAAAAATATATATGGTAGCTATTATAAGTGGAATTGCTTTGTTTCTTTTTTTTTTTAGGATATTCACCATTGATTTATTTAAATTTTACTAATTTGCCCTAAATACTCTTTCCCTAGATATACACTTGGTAAGTCCCTTACCAAATCCTTCCTCAAATATTACCCTTTCAATAAGGTCTACCTTTACTACATTATTTAATACTATATGAGGGAAGATCCCCCCAAACCCCCACAATTATTTATTAAAAATTATGTATTTGTTCTTACATATTTAAACTTTGGTCACCTAAAAAAATACTCTCTCTTTGGAGTGCCAGGAAAGATGGCAGCTGAGCCAGTTGGACTATGCGAGTCCCGGTGTGAGTGAGTGAGTGTTTGGAAAATTTTGTGTATGTGCTGGTGAGTGAGTGGGTGTGTGAGTGGCTGACTGAGTGAGGGCTAAGGAGCTAGCAGTCAGGGCTTCCTGGTGCAGCGGCTGGTGCCACAACTGCTGAGCTTGGACCTTAGCGATTCCCAGGATGCAGAAGCAGAGTGTCATTTTCTTTTTCTTTCTTACTTTTTTTTTTTAAATCAACAAATCCTCCCTGGGAAGAAAATGCTGGGAGAGACTGTCTAAGTGGGGGCTGGTGAGCAAGTGGCCAGGCCCCTGGTGCAACAGCTGGTGCTACAGCTTCTCTGCTTCGTCCCTGGCTCTTCCCAGGTTGCAGAAGCTGAGTGCCATTATTTTTTTTAAGCAGACAAAAGTTTTTCTGCAACAAAGCAGCAGGGAGAAACCATCGTCCCAGGCTCTCCCTCACCATTGAAGCAGGAGAGATTGCCAGCTCCTGGCTTTGCCTCACCACTTTAGCACCTGTCAGGGGATTGGCAGCAGGGGCTGTGGAGGGAGTCCAGAGGCAAAGTCCCATGAAAGAGGACAAGAGAGGCACCCCACCACCATCTTGAAGGGAGGGCAGGAAAGTACATTTACTTACTCACCACGGAGCAACAGACCTGATCTCTGTGACTGGCAGATCAACTACTCAGGGATTGAGCGTGACCCAGAGGGAATATCCTGAAAGCACAAACTTGGAGGGATCTGACGAGTGCTGAGTTCAGGTGCCCCATCCCCTACCCTGATCCAGGGACAAAGTGTGTGACCAGAAAAGGACAAGAAAGAACTCCAAAGAGATCAGTGGTGAGTCCTGGGCTTACCCAAACCCCCTCCTCCCCAGCAATCCTCTAAATGTCAGACCCACACAGCTGGGCCATGACTGAGAGGGACAAACCCAGGAGAGGTCTGGACATCAGTCACAATAGGAGAACTCTATTCCAGGATAAGCCTGGTTGGGGTACCCCCTGTGAGTACATACCTGAAGAAGAGACAATCCTGTACCTCCCCACTGGAGGAGAGCTCCCTGAATGTGAGTGAACTAAATACACCACTGAAAAGACACAGACTGGCAAACTGGATAAGAAACTATGACTCGATTATTTGCTGCATCCAGGAGACTCATCTCACTACAAGGGATGCATGTAGACTCAAAGTTAAAGGATGGGAAATGAGTTTCTAGGCAAATGGATCACAAAAGAAAGCAGGAGTTGCAATCTTAATATAAGACAAAACAAACTTCAAGCTATCAAAAATTCAAAAAGATGCAAAAGGACACTACATAATGATAAAAGGTTCAATCCATCAACAAGAAATAT